>NC_133661.1:89740815-90040815 GCF_037893015.1 Macrotis lagotis | reverse complement strand
AGTTAAGCCCTGAGGAATGCTAATCATGTCATGTACTTAAATAGGAGAGGCATCTCTTGATTAATCCAAGGGCTGATTGTCCTACTTAGGGCTCACCCCCCTGCCTTTTGCTTTTCCCCCCTCTCTCTCTCTCTTCTCCAGGCTTTCATATGCTTTGGCACCTCTGTCAGAGAATGGTGAGGGGAGGACTGAAGGAATTAGGTTCTAATACACTCATTAAGTTACTTCTTAGGAGCAAATGATTGAAACTATTAGCTGAAAGAAGGTTTGGGGATTATCCGTGGATTTCAATTATATGTGATTTACTCTAGTGATAGTCTACTGTTGAATAGAGTGCCAGGTTCTCCCCAAGCTTAAAGGATGCACCCATCAACTCTTGATTAAAGGACTTGATTTGTCTCACACTAGCTAAAAGGAAAGGACTTGAATTCTCAGAAAATAGAGCAAATTCTACAGTTTTTTCCTCTGCAAAAATTTTGTAAACATCAGATATCTAATCTTCCTTCACAAAAATGAACATCAGCCCTGGGAAGAGAGGGGATTTGATGAATAAATGCATGGTCAAATAGACAGAGCCTTTATTAATTGCCGACTTGCTGCCCTTAAGGGCTCTCATTCTATTGGAGAAAAGCAACTCATGAAGATGCATTGGAAGGAGGTGTGGGGAAGGAGGAGTGGGAAGGAGGGAGAGAATTTGGAATCAAAAATCTAAAAAGAAAAGGATGTTTTAAAAAAAATAATAAATGTTTTAAAAGAAGATGTTCAATGGTGGAAGGTAGGCATTAGACAGCTTTGTGAGAAGGCTGGGAATGGGTGGAGACCCTGAGAGTCAAAAAGATAAAGTGAAAGCTTACTTATAAGAATTCAAGTGGAGGCCAAGGGAGAAAAAAGATGAGGATGATTGCTAGAGAGCAAGGAATACAGTGAGGAGATGGCAGGGAAGCCAGGCTTGATATCAGGAAAAACTTTATAATAATTATAGCTATGCAAAACACTTTCATTCATTCAACAAATATTTATCAAGGAACTACTACTTTTATTAACTTGATACTATTCTACTTTTACTAAGACTACAGCTACTTCCATTTATGTAAACACTTTAAGATTTGCAAATCATTTTACATATTTTCTAATTTAATAATCACAAGATTAAATGACTTGTCTGGGGTCACCCAGCTAGTAAGTGTCTGAAGCAGAATGTGAACAAAGCTCTCAACTATTGGGACCCTGTTCTTCAATGAATTTCTCAAGCAAAGGTTTAACTGTCACCAAGCACCATGTTGCTGTATTGATTTCTTGACATATGAAACGAGTCTTAACTGCAAACCTTATGCAACCCAGCATGAAGAAAGGAACTTCAACCATTGAGAAGCTGGTTGACCACTTCTCCCTTAAGAAGTGGTGAGACATAATGGATAGTCAACTGCCCTGGAGTCAGAAAAATCTGGATTCAAATCCTGTCTCTGAAGATATAGACTGTGTGGTTTGAAGATATAGATTGTAAAGCAAGAAAAACAAACTGTCATTGGCAAACTGATGCAGAATCTTTGCCAAGAAAAATCCAAGTGGGATCACAAAAACTCCTATTAGACTAAATGACAACAACAATAGCAATATCACCTCCTGGTATCTCCAAGATGCTACCTTTCAGGGCAGCAGCTGATTTGCAGTAGTTGAGGGGGTTTGCTCACCCACAGCTCTCAACACCAATGAAATCACAGGTCCAAAGTAAAACTCCTCCCAAAATCGCCTTTATCCAAAGTCCAAGCTGGCAGCAACTGTAGATGAAAGACAATTCTGGTCAGCTATGGATAAAAGCCCTTCTGCTGATTGGCAGAGGACTGAAACCTTTCATTAAAACTGTTGAGTATGGACCCTGGAGTTTTGCAAACAAAGAAAGTAAAAATGAATTTGTTCCAAAATAATTATTTTCCAACAAAGCAAAAATAGCCAACATGTATGTATCAATTCAAAGCTTGCAAAACTCTGCATTTTCTGATTTGGGCTTCAGAGTAAGCAGATCTTGACCTCAAGGCTGGTTCCCTCTGTCTCCTATATGCCATACTGCCTCTCAACTACAGTGACCCTCCCTGAGGTACAATAGGTATTTTACTTGGATAGTATTATCCCTATTTTAAAGATAAAAGGAAACTGAGGCTTAGAGAGATCATCATTTGCCCAAGTATTTTGAATCCAGGTCTGTTTCTGACCCCAAATCCAACATTCTGTCCCTTTTGTCACACTGTGTTGCTTTCTGCTCAGTCTTAGCCACCAGTTCACTCGCTTAATCATGCCTCATCTAGCCAACGAACGGAAATTCCACTCACTTCATCGGTTATAAAATCTACCCCAAAGTGAATATTTGAGAGAAATAGAAGGGAATATTCTACAAGCTCAGATTCTCTTTCCATTAAAAGAAATGTGTATGTGTAGCACCAAGCATGTGCATAGGGGTGGGGCTGAGGAGGGGGTGGGTTATGAGGGATATTCTGACAACTGTGAGATCAGAGGTACTTCTTGCTAGCTTTGAATTTTATGGTCCGAAGACTGATTGTTTGCCTGTGACAGATATATTGGAACACAGCTAATGCACTGGGAAGAGTTAATGCTCTCTGCACTAAACGCCTTTGAATTTATGGCAAAATAGGACATACCTACATACAGATTAGTCAGGGTCCCATAGAGCAGGCTGAGCAAGGGTTCTCCATTTTTATTCAGTAGGAAACTTAAGGGCTTCCTTTATAAAAGAACCCTAAGATTTCTAGGATTGTGATTCAAATGGACACTCCCCCCCCTGCAAATTCAATGTAATTCTATTTAACAATAATTGATGAAATGACTGCCAGGTATAAGGCACTATGTAGATGATGGAGATAAAACAATCAATCCACCCTCCTCCATCCTGCCCTCAGAGTGCTTACCTTCCACTGAGAGCATAGAATTTTTATTTATGATACAAAAGAATCAAAATGGGCCTCCTTCAGAAGGTGGTGAATTAAATGAAGGAAGCAAAGGAACAGAGGCTAGGAAGAAGTGAATTCCAGGGATGGAAGACATCCTGGGCAAAGGTATGAGGCAAAAGAGGGGATGCTGTGTCAGGGAAATAGTCGGTCAGTAAAATTATCCAGAACAGAGGATATGTGAAAGAAGTTGAGAAAGATGGGCTGGACTTTAAATGTTAGACTGAGCCATTTGTAGTTCTTTAAGCCATGAGTAACAAAATGGTGTGAGCAACTCTGTGCTTTAGGAATATTCTATTTTAGTTTATTTCATTCCATTTTGGTCAACTTTAAAGAATAGAACCAATTAGGAGGCTATTGCTATAGTCTAAGTATGATGTAGTGAGGGCATGCATTAAAATAAATGATAGTCAGACAGACAGATGGATCAGATAGATACTTATTAAGTGCTTATTTTTGTCTGGAAGAGCAATTAGGTGGCACAATGGATAGAGTTCCAAGTCTCGAATCAAGAAAACATATCCTTGAGTTCAAATCTTGAACTAGCTATGTGACCCTGGGCAAGTCACTTAAACTTGATTGCTTCAGTTTCCTCATCTGTAAAATGAGATGGAGAAGAAAATGGCAAGCCACTTCAGGATCTGTGTGAAGAAAACCCCAATAGGGTTACAGAGAATAAAGAATGACTGAAGAACTACTAAAACCAGGATGGTAGAGAGTCCAGAGTTCATAACATTTAAAGCTTAGTTGAAGGAATTAGAGATGTTAGCTTAAAGAAGAAAGCTAAAGGAGTAAATGCCAACTATCTTAAAGTATCTGAAGGCCTGTCATGTAGAAGAGTCATTGGTTTATTCTGTTTGGTTCCTGAGGGCAAAACTGGCACCTCTAGGTGGAAATCACAAAGAAACAAATTTGAATTTGACACTGGAAAGAAGGACATCCTCAGAAACAGAGTGGACCAAAACCAGACTTTTGCTGCCTCAGAGATGTAGAGGCTTCTCTCATTGCAGATCCACAGAGGCCAGTGGCTTTTTTGTATGTTTGTTTGTTTTATTTTGTTCTGTTTTGTTTTAGGAGGGATTCTTTCTTTGTATGGGTTGGGTTGGATTGGATGGTCATTGAAGTTCCCTCCAATGCTATTATTTGGTGGTTCTGTGCAATGATATTTTTTTGGGGGGGAGGAGCAAATCCATTTAGAAGAGAAAAATATGAGAAAGATGGAACATGTTGAAGATCTGGTTTCAAAGAAGTAAATTTCAAACCCCTGGCTTTCTACATGCTCCCAGTTTTCCAGGGATCAATGGCTGAAACAAACACTTATTCAAAAGAATTTCTGATTGTGAGTGTCTTCAACAATAGTGCAATTTGGGTGGAGCTGAAAAATCTCCCCAGCCATGGCTAATTACTTTATCGAGGATGCAGAAGCAGGTGGCAAAATCAGATTGTTGGGTTTTTTACCCCTTCCCCTTCTCCTTTAGAACTGTCTGCTAGTTGGATTCTTCCCAAGAAGAGTAAAGGTAAGCTTTTATTCAGAAGAATGCCTGCATTGAAAAGTTATGAATTCATATACTCCTCTGGAATGAACACCAACGCACCTGAAAGACTTAAAAAACCCCGCCTCCTTTATGGGTATTTAAGCTATAATTACATTTAACTTTTATGAGCAGTGCAACTCCCAGCTGCCCAAGATTTCTGCCCATATAGTGAGCCCAAGATACAAGGGCAATTCCAAGCTTCGAAGCAAAGGTATATCTTGAGTTCCTCAATGTCTATGGCTAGCATTGTCTCAATAGAAATAAACAAACAAAAACATTGCTCCCTTCCAAGAGCATCCATTATAGGGAAGGGAGAATTTGATGAAAACTATGATGAAATTTTATGAAAAACAGAATGCGATGCTTGTGATGGAGAAAATAAGATCCAGGTTCCAATTCTGTCTTTGAGTCTTACTTGCTGGGTGATAAAGGGCCATGACCTTATCTCCCCTAAATCTCAGGTTTTAAATTCTTGAGGTTTTAAATTTCAAATGAGTCACAAACTGCTTAGTGGAGGGATTTCCCACTCCAACAAAAATCATGTGTCTCTTGTATAGATGAGAAAACTATTCATGTGTTCTCAATCCAGAAGATAGCTGTCTACAAAAGACCAGGCTGTCCGTATTCAACCCCCTTTTATGCATCCATAACCCATGATCACCCTCCTCAACATCTTTCCCACTCTCCTTCCTCCTCACCTCCATTCCAGTGCCTGGAATTCTTTTTATGACTGAAGTCACTTCTCAATGGATTTCTGGAGATATGTGCATTATACATGTGAAAGGAAAGTTTAGTATGTCAAAATTTTGTTCTGTGAATCCAGTTTTCCTTGTAAGACCAATTAAACAGTTCCATAAAAATTCCAATGCCAATGATACTTGCTTTCAAAAATATTAAATATATATAAGATAGCATATCAAATTAATTTGTATAGCAAATTTTCTGTATGAAAAGTACATGCAGTTTCTGACCTTCTCTTAAATTTCATTAATGACCTTTAATAACTCCCAAGGCTTTATTTCTCTTATTAGATCCCCCTGTCTTCTCCCTTAGATGCATTTATAGCATCTATTAATATTTTTGAGTCCCAAAATGTTTTATTATGTATAGGAAATAGCTTACACCTACTTAGAGAGCAGAAATCTGGGGGGAATGGAAGGAAAGAGTCAAGGAAATATTCAGGGGACTGGGTGTGTGGTAGGGAGCCTCAGGGGAGGGTGTTAGGAGCCCTTGTTAAAAGGTCCTTTAGAGGCAGTGAATAGAACACTGGCCCTGGAGTCAGGAGTACCTGGGTTCAAATCTAGTCTCAGACCCTTAATAATTACCTAGCTGTGTGGCCTTGGGCAAGCCACTTAACCCCATTTGCCTTGCAAAAAAAAATAAAAGGTCCTTTAGAGGCAGTGAATAGAACACCTCCCCTGGAGTCAGGAATACCTGAGTTCAAATCCAGCCTCAGATACTTAATAATTGCCTAGCTGTGTGACCTTGGGCAAGTCACTTAACCCCAGTGCCATAAATAAAATTTTTGTTTAAAAATCCCTAAATGAACTTTAAAAAAATTTCCTCTAAAGATATAATATATCACCTGATAGCCACCTTGAGTGTATCCCATAGGTTTTGGTACATTGTTTCATTATTGTCATGATCTATATGACAATGTTTATTGTCAGCATAAAATAATTAATTCTTTCTATAATTTGTTGTTTGATCCACTCATTCTTTAAAATGAGGTTCTTTAGTTTCCAATTAGTTTTGGATCTATATCTCCCTGGCCCAATATTACATACAATTTTTATTGCATTGTGATCTGAGAAATATGTATTCACTATTTCTACCTTTCTGCAATTTATTATTAGATTTTTATGTCCTAGTACATGGTCAATTTTTGTGTAAGTGCCATGTACTACAAAAAAAAATGTATATTCCTTTCTATCCCCGTTCCATTTCCTCCATAAAGTCTATCATGCCTAGGTTTTCTAACCATATATTTACTTCCTTAACTTCCTTCTTGTTTATTTTATAGCTAGATTTATATAAATTTGATTGTGGGAGGTTGAGGTCTCCCACTAGTAGAGTTTTGCTGTCTATGTCTTCCTGTAACTCCTTCAACGTCTCCTCTAAGAATTTGAATTCTATACCATTGGGTGTATACATATTTAGTATTGAACTTACTTTATTGTCTATGGTACCTCTTAGGAGGATGTAGTTTCCTTCTTTATCGCTTTTAATAATATCTATTTGGCAGCTGCTTTGTCTGAGATAAGGATTGCTACCCCTGCTTTTTTCACTTCACCTGAAGCAAAATATATTTTGCTCCAACATATTTATTACCTTTATTCTATATGTATGTCTCTGCTCAGATGAGTTTCTTGTAAGCAGCATATTGTAGGATTCTGGTTTTGAATCCACTCTGCTATTTGCTTACATTTTAAGGGAGAGTTCATCCTATTCACATTCAAAGTTAGAATTATTAAAGCTTTATTGCCCTCCATGTTATCTTCCCTCTGTTTGTATTTTTCACCTTTTTTCCCCTTTATCCATATTCCCCAGTGTTTTGTTTCTGAATTCCACCACTTTCAGTGTGTTTTATCTCCTGGACTATCTCCTTGAGACCTTCCATTGGCACACCCTAATTCAGACTTTGATTTATACTTTGACTCTGGCTCTAAATCCTTCTGCTTACACCTTTACTCTTCTCTACTGCCCCCTTCCCCATCATTGTGTTCTATCTTCATTTCTGGCTGATTTTACTCTTCTTCCCAAGGGATACTTGGGAGCCTCTTGATGGACCTGTCCTGTTTCCTCCTTTTCTCCCAATGGGAAGTTCTCTTCATATTCTCTCACAGTTAAGGATGTTGCAGTGTCCTTTTTGGGGTCACTTCCCTTAACCTGACATCTTATATTTCACCAGAGGGATGGCATTGGCTTTTCAGAGTTCTGAGTTTGGAACTGGGGAAGAACTGGAAGATGGAAATGTGGGAGGATGGATTGGGAAACAGGAATAAAAGAAACAAGCATACAGTAAGTGCCTAATAGGTATACTGTTTTATAAATATTATCTCATTTGATCCTCACAATGACCTGAATGTAAGAGCTACTAGTATCCCTATTTTAACAATTAAGGAAACTGAAGCAGGCAGAAGTTAAATGGCTTGCCCAGCATCACACAACTAGTAAGTGTTGGGTTTTGGATTTGAACTCATCTTCCTAACTTCAAACTCAGTGCTCAGTCTACCATGTCACCTAGGAACAAAGGTTTTCCTAGGCCCTAAACCCAGACAACCTGCATAAACTACTTACCCCTCCCTCACAATACACACACAAAGACAAATACACATGTATGCTATCATCCCACTAGACTGGACACCTCATTTTCACGTTGCATATAGTTCAGATTTCAGTCACCCTCCTAGAATGCCTTCTTTTCCCTCTCTTCTCCTCCTATTGAATGCCCCCTCTTGAAATCCTAGTTCAAATGACACCTTTCCCACAAACCCTTGCCTGGCCCCATGAGACAGGAATGATTCTCTCTCAGACCTTCCAGGGTACTTTGATCTTATCATATCTGATTTGATTATGTTTTATAGTTATTTGTGTATAAGTCATATCTGATGCCAACTGCTGCTCCCCACCAGGAAAGAAGCCAAGAAAAAGAGGCAGTTCACCCAGAAAGGGAGGAGGGAAAGAGAAAGAGGAGGTGAAAGGGAGAGAGAGGGAAGGGAAAGGGGGTAAAGAGAAGGGAAGGGAAGAAGGAAGGAAGAAAACAAAGAAGAGAGGAGAAAGAGAGGAAGAAGGAAAAGGAGGACAGGAGGGAGGGAGGAAGGGAAGGGAAAGGAAGGAGGGAAGGAAGGAGGGAAGGAAGGAAGGAAGGAAGGAAGGAAGGAAGGAAGGAAGGAAGGAAGGAAGGAAGGAAGGAAGGGAGGGAGGGAGGGAGGGAGGGAGGGAAGAGAAGGGAAGGGAAGGGAAGCAAAGAGAAGGAAAGGGAAAGAGAAGAAGGGGGAAGGGAAATAAGAAGGGCTAAAAGAGATGAAAAATAGAAGAAGGGAAAGGGGGAAGGAGAGCTTGCCACCTCAGCAAGAAAATGCCCCTCTGCTTCCTTGCTTCAGATTTCTTGTTTGGGCTAAAGCTGAGTGGGAAAGGAGTAAATCGTTAGGCTTCTCCCTTCCAAATAGCTGGAAGCTAACTCGTTGTCTCAATTGATAATTATGATGCTGCCAAGGAGAGCTGAGCAGGCAGGCTCCCAGAGTATATTTATAGACTCACAGACTTGAGCTAGAAAGGATCTCACAGGCCTTCTACCCCAAGACCTTCATTTTGCAGATACAGAACTAGAAGCCTGGTGGGGGGGCATTTGCCCCAGCTTACACAGGTGTTAAGCTTCAGTCTCAGAATTTGAATTCAGATCCAGTTCTCTTCGCACTGCACCACATTTCCTTTGACCCAAATGTTGCTAAGAGTCTCCATTTCAGGGTAGCATTCGAGAAACCAGCAGATCCAATCTATAATTCTTTCCTTTCTGGATTCTGTAAAGCAAGCAAAATTCTCCAACCTGAATCATGAACTTGCTGATTTCCATGGTCTCTTCTATTTCCAAACTTATGCTTCTCTATTTTTTTCCTCCTTCCTTCTAATAGAAAGAGGCCCTGGAAAAAAGTATATCCAAATAATCTGAGAGTCCAAATGTGTTTTCCTCATAATTTATCAAAAGCAGATTCATCATTAAAGACTAGAAAGTTAGACCATATTAAAAACTAGGGGTGATCTGGGGCGGGGGGGAGGAAAGAGGAAATCACAGAGAAATTCTTAGAAATGGCAGCTAGAATCTCCCACTCCCACCCTCTCAGCAAGCCATTGGGATGACTTCATCAACAGCAAAAATGATGATTCACCAAAGAGGTGACTAAGGATCTTTCGAATCCAGGTCTAGTCCGAGTTTGTCCTCTCTTTCTCTGTTCCTTCAACTTCTGCTATGTCACCCAGAAAGAAGATGGAACTTCAGAAATTCAAATATTTATTATTATTAGTAGTAGTAGTAGTATGCACAAGGAACTCTAGTCTTTTGTTGTTTTGTGGCTACATGATAAGAGCCCTAGATTAGAGGTAGGAAGCAGCAATTCAAGGCTTCTTAAAACAGTTTATTCATTCTTTAATTAGATTCTTGATATTTCTTCTGAAAAGAAACAAGATGCTTCGAATTCAACAGTGTTTTGCTTGCCACAGTCTACAGAAAGCCAGAAATTACAAAGAGAGGACTATTGACTAAGTTATAACTCTAACGGCTCAGAAATCCACTGCTTGAGTTTCCATATTCAGGCTACATCAGTCTCCTACAAGGATGATCCCACCTCAGCTCAAACCACCACTCTGCTTTAAAGTTCAACTAACTCTGATCGTAACCCCTCTCCTTCTACCTCTCTGGAATCTGCTCTTCCTTTTGTAGTACAACTAACCCTGCTAATCATTGGTACCTTGCTTCAATCCACTTCCTATTCTTCAGATCCATCATGCTTGTTCTAGTGTTCCTTCTTTTCCTTAGTGGACTCAAGAAGACATCCCCCTCCCATTATAAACCAGGAGGGATGGGAATTCAGGGAAGCCTGGAGGGATGTGCATGAACTGATGCTGAGTGAGATGAGCAGAACCAGAAAAACACTGTACACCCTAACAGCAACATGGGAGTGATGATCAACCTTGATGAACTCCATTCCATCAGTGCAACAATCAGGGACAATTTAGGGCTGTCTGCAATGGAGAATACCATCTGGATCCAGAGAAAGAACTGTGGGGTTTGAACAAAGACCATGCACTATTACCTTTAATTTAGGGGAAAAAAACTGATATCTTATTGTCTGATCTTGCCATCTCATACTTTATGTTTCTTCCTTAAGGATATGATTTCTCTCTCATCACACTCAATTTGGATCAATGTATATCATGGAAACAATGTAAAGACTGACAAATTGCCTTCTAGGGGGTGGGGGAGGGAAGTAAGATTAGGGGAAAATTGTAAAACTCAAAAACAAATAAAATCTTTATAATTAAAATAAGATATCCTCCTCCATTAAATCCTTCACCTCATTGCCTTTCTTTTATGTCCTTTTAATCTTCAACCCTGACTACCTCATCTTCTTCCTACTTGTTCTTCTTCTTGAGTTGATGGATATCATAAGAGTATGCAAATCAAGTTTAATACAAATCGATTGTTATTTAACTTTAATTGGCTTCTGCTTCATGGCAATTCCTTTATCTGATTGACTATCACATTCCCCAAAGAAGCCATTACAACCTTTCTCTTTCCTTTTGTCTCTAATTTCCTTTCCAATCCCTCTTCTTTCTCAGCAGATGCCTTCACTTCCTACTTTTCAGAGGTTGAGATCATTTTGTGATAACGTTCTCACCTTCCCTTCTCACATCACAACTCATCCTCTCCTCATTTATTCCAACATCAGAACATTAGTAAGCAGCCCTTTTCAAAGATGAGACTAACCCTTTCATTAACCCCATATCCTGCCATCCTCTCCAGAAACTTACTCCATCAGTCATTCCTTCTCCCTCTCTTATCTTCAGTCTTTTCTTATCTACTGGCTCCTCCCTACTGCTTGCAAACACACTCAGGTTAAAAATGTATAAAATAAATAAAACAAAAATATATACTTTACAAATCTTCATCCAACCCTGACATCCCCTCACATTCTTATCATATATTATCCCCTTTGCTGATAAACCCCTAGAAGATTACATTAGCTACTTTCTTATTCTCTGGAACCAATTAACCCCTCAAACTCTGTGATTTTCCTTTTTACCCCACCACTTTGATTTCTTAACTGGTGACTTTTTCTATGTTCTTGCCATCACTGACCTCGATGGAGTATCTAATAGTATTGATAACTTCCTCCTGGCTATTCTTTCTTATCCTGGTATCCATAAATGTTCTCTCCTCATTCTTCTACTTTTTGTCTTCCTGTTCCTTTTCAGTCATCTTTGCTGCTTTTTCATCTTACTCCTGTAACCTTGTTTCTTCTTCCTCTGTCACCATCTTTCTCTGTCTTTCTGTCTCCGTATTTATCTGTTTCTGTTATTTGACACCTACCTCTCCTGAGGTATAGTCCCCTCTCTCCAAGTGTTAGCTCCACATGGATGTCCCATTAGCTCTCAAATTCAACAAGTCCAAATCATCTCCCATAAATCTAAGTCTCTCCCAATTTCCCTATTTCTGTTGAGGCCCCCACCATTCTCAAAGTTATCTTTAATATTTCCCTCTTCTTTCTCCCTCCCTCCCCCAAATACTTGTTGTCCTCTTACCCCTAAGTGTAAACTTCTTGAAAGTAAGGGTTGTTTCATTTTAAAAAAATTATATCCCAGGGCCTAATACAGTTTGATCAATTTTCAGGGGCACTTTAATAAACACTTATTGATCAATGGATAGTCAATTAATCTTGTGGATTCAACTTCTACTGTTTCTCATATCTGTCTCCTCTCCATTCACACTGCCACCACTCTAAGTTAGAGCTTCATCATTTTTCACCTGGAGGACTATCAGAGTCTCTTAATTGGGCTCCCTGCATAATCTTCTCTCTTTTCCCTTCCCCAGTTTGTCCCTTACATATCTTTCTAAAACTAGGTATGACCATGTTGTGCCTCTACCCACAAACCAGATTACCTGTCAAAATAATAAAAAAAGAACTCTTTGGTCTGATGAAGTTTTTTATCTGTGAGTTGCCAACTCCTAGACCAGGACCAGCCTTCCTCCTATCTCTGCCCATTTAAAGCTTTCTTTTCTTTCATATCTCAAAATGGCAGAGCCAGGATTCCAGTTGAGGTTTTCTGCCTCCAAAATCAATATTCTTCCTGCCATTATATCTTACTGTCTCAAGGGAAGCCAGAAAGATGGTTGTGGGCTCTCAGATGTAAGTCAGTGTGAGGTGCCTGAATGAGTCTAAGGTAAAAGACGGCAACACTGGTCAGCAGAGTTAGGGGAATGAAGCAGCCCCCCCAAAAAGGACAGGCTTCTCAGAATGAATCTTGTGTCACACATCATAATTTGATATAGTGGACACCATACTCCAGCTCTGGGGGCCTATCAGCCCTCCTTCTAGATTATATACCAGTGCCCACTTCCTTTTCTGTATACCTGGTAATGAAGTCTGGATTGGTATTCAAAAAAATAGAAACACTGGATACCTCCTGGTCAGAGTCAAGGAAATGGAAGAACTGAGACCATGGGGAATTAAGGTAACAGAAACAGAGGAGAAGGGAAAGAAAAGGAAAAAAATAGCAGCAAAGAAGGAAAAAGAGGGGCAGAGGAAGAGAGAGAGAGAAAGACCCATAGAAGACAAAAAGTTGAGACAGAGGTTAAAATAAAAGAAAGTGACACACCATAAGTAGAAACAAAAAAAGACTGTAATACATTTTAGGATGAATATTTTTACCCAATTAAATTTGAGTTAATTGAATGAAGGTTATTTAAGAGAAAATTCAGGGTGCAAATGGTAGACTAGTAGAATGATAGGAGAGTTTGTCTACCAAACATGAAATAACTAGTCTCTGGATTGTGAATAAGTTTGTTATAAGCCTATTAATGTGCATCAAAATTAAACATGAGCAAAAACATTATTACCTGCTTCAAAAAAAGTCAAAACACACTCTAAAAGGAAATGCTGTGGATGACTAGAAGCCTTACGGTACATTCTTTATTAAATGTCTTATTAGCAACAGTAAATATCAATAGAAACAACTAAACTTCCTTAGTAACTATTTATTTTTAAAACGTATTCATTTCAGTACATAAAACATTTTTCTGCACATCAAGATTTCTTGTTTTATTTTGATCCCAACATTAACAGTGTAACTGACTTTCAACCACAATTTGACAAACAAAACAAAAAGGGGGGTGAAGCCCCCAAGTGTTTCTAAAATCCGAAGGACCCTTGAAACAGACAGGATTTGGAGATGAAAGAGCTATAACTCTGTCAAAGTGGAGGCAGACCAAAGCTTAACATCAACAGCATGAGGCTTTCTCCTCTTTAGGATCAGCTCTGATCTGTCACTCACACTTTGGACCCCTGTTTGGAGTTACTTTGTCTTGTGAAAAACAGTTGTCATAACAACAAAGTGTCACTGGGCAAATCTGCATATCTCCAGCTGCTGTCCCAAGTCAAGAATAAAAGCCACATTTTGTTGCTGGATCCACCCAACTGCTCCTCACTCTCCTTCTTCTTCCTCCTCCCACACACATCTCTCTTAAATCCCTTCCCACCTCTTCAAGCCCCTTCTCTCAAGCTAACTTCGAGCAGAAACCACCCCCCCCCCAAAAAAAAGACCATCACATCTGCACATGGAAGACAACAGAAAGTAAGCACAACACACCAAATGTCACCAAAGTGACAGTTTTTTGAGGGGGGGGGGGGCAGGATTACTAGTATCTTCTTCCCCCTCCCTTCTTAAAGTTTGACAACTCAAAATTGAGTTTAGTCCACTCCAGTTGGGTCAAGAAATATTGTATTACACTAAACTCTTAAGAGTTCAGGATAGGGAACGGCTAGGTGGTGCAATGGATAGAGCGCCAGTCCTGGAGTCAGGAGTATCTGAGTTCAAATCCGGCCTCAGACACTTAATAATTACCTATCTGTGTGGCCTTGGGTAAGCCACTTAAGCCCATTGCTTTGCAAAAAAAAAGAGCCCTAACAAAAGAGTCGAGAATAGAAAACTTAAAACCATAATATCACATAAACACAATTCAAATTATATGTTTATGGTGATTTTAACCTATTGGGGTCTCATACACCTTCAAAGGATCTGGGGGTAGATATCAGGTAGTCTATGAATTTAACTTGGAAAATATTTAACTGGGAAAAAAATACATCTAAACTTTTCTAACCTCTAGCTGAAATTTAGCATTTCCTTCAATTATGATTTAAAATAACAGCAACTCTAAATCATACACAACTTTCTCAGCTCACCAAATAGGTCCATGACTTAAAAAAGCTAAAACCCCTGAATTAAATCAAACTACAGATTTCAAGTAAGAGATCCCAGCATACAGCTTTTCCTTTTGGAAATGTCTGTTGAGATTGGGGCTAACTTGGTCCTGTGGAAGATTTGAATATAAAGATAATCTCTCTACATTGCCTGCCTAGATTAGCTGAAGACAATACAATTATCACCATAGCTGCCTTTCTGGGATTAGTTCTGGGAATCATTTCTGTCCAGTGAAATCTAACCTTATTAAATCCAATAGGAATGGAGGTGCTACAAAAGAGAGGACATGTTCAGTTCATAAATAATTTTTAAGTCTTTATTTTGCTATTTGGAAGGTAAGTGCATAAGATGCTATCTTGAATAATGGAATGATAATTTTCTAAATTTACATATCATCTACAAGCATTCATTGAATCATTTATTCAGTCATGTTTGACTCTTCATATCCCCATTTGGAGTATTCTTGGTAAAGACACTAGAGTGGCTTGCCATTTCCTTCTTCAGATCATTTTACAGACGAGGAAATTGAGGCAAAAAAAATTCAGTGACTTGCCCAGGATCACACAGCTAGTAAGTGTGTGAAGTAGGATATGAACTCAAGTCCTCCTGACTCCAGGCCCACTGCACCAGAAAACTGGAAAGTTAGGGTAGAACAGGGACCTTGAATATCCAATGAGAGACTTTATATTTGGATCTGGAGGTAAGTGGAGTTTATTGAATGGAGGATGGGAAGGAAGAATGGAAGGTGTGTGACATGGTCAGGCTAGTGCTTTAGAAAGATCACAGGCAACTGAGGAAAAGGTAAACTGGAATGGGGGAGAGACTTGTGGCAGGGAGACAAATGGGAAAACCATTACAATGGTCCAAGTAACAGTGCATTAGGGCTTGTACTAGGAAAGTAGGAAGTAGGAAAAGGGGAATAGGAAAAAGAAAATGCAAAGGTAAAATCTATAAACCTTGGTTACAGATGGGATCTAGGGGTGGAGGGGAGGCAGGGAACAGGTGGGAATGAAGGAGTTGAGGATGATACCCAGGCTGCAAGGAGAATGGGAATGCCCTTGATAGTATTAGAAAAATTATGGTGAGGGGAAGAAGGGAGGGTTTGAGCAACTACTATATGGGTGGCATTATGGTGGGGATGTGGAAGAAGTAAAGAATATACAACAAATTTCTTTTCAAGAAACTTACAATTGAATTAAGGAGAGAAAACTAACCCACCTTATGGAAATGGAAGGCTCAGCTGGGTAAAAGTGACTCTAAGTTCAATAAGGATTCAGAAATGAAATAAATCATCAAGACAGTAGTAGTTGGACAATACTTGACTTCAAGCTATCCAAGGAACCTGAAAATTTCCTCGCACTCCATAATTCTTTCAACCCCCTAGCAATGACTAATGTGTGCAAAGACAGCTTGGTTCAGGAGAACATGCTGCAAGAAAGGCTTTAGAAGGCTTTTTTATTTTTTTAAAGAACAAGAATTTCTCATTTCAAATCATATCATGCTCTAACCATCAATCAACAATTATTAAACATTAAACTATGCACCAATTTCTATATGTTCATTCATTTATTGGACAACTCTATAAAGTGCAAAGACCTGTGTTAGCTGTGGAGGGGATATACAAAAATAAAACAGATATTCCTCCCTGTCTTTGAAGAGTAAAGATCTAGTAAGTGAGATGAGACACATTCAAAAAAATAGGGCTTAAGTGCATACATTTTATGAAAATTCTGCCTACATTTTGTCAGTGATCTTAACTTGGACAGATGGTCTGTGTCAGTAACTTAGGGCCGATATTCTAAAGTGGAATCAGCTGTAATTTTTAAGAATAATAGTGGAAACCAGAGACTGAGCTATACTGAGTTGATTACCCAAAACCTTTGTTTTAAATGTTAATTAAGCCTGGTGAGAGAATGGGAAACGCATAGTGAAAGCAGCTGAGGTGGTGGAGGTTAGAGGGAAATGGTAATAATATTTGGCATGCATAGATTATTTTCTTCAATGTGCTTTAAAATTATTATCTCATTTAATCTCTATAACAAACCTTTGAGGGATTATTATCATTGCCACTTTTCAAATGAAGAAACCGAGACCATGAGTTGTTAATTAATTTGCCCAAAGTCACATACAGAGTCATCCTTGGAGATGACCTCATCCATCCTGCAGCAAGAACACCACCCTATGTCTTCTGTCAGCTTGTTCCACATTGCCATCTTGATGGAGCTTGCAAATTGACAAATCTCTGATGTATTTCGAAGACTGCTAATTGAAAGTACCTTTTGGTCAAGTTATAATTTGCCCTGACCCAGATCTTCATAACTTTTTACTGAAATGAACCCCCCACCCCAAAAAAGTGTTCATCAGTCCATACCATCCCTACAACAATCATTGAGGGGAAACAGATGAAGTCATACTATTCCAGACCCTCAGCAGGCATACTTACCCATTAAGTTCCCACCCTCTAGCTTCCTTTCCTTGACACCTTTTCCTGTATTATCTTAAAATAGAAGCAAAATTCATACAACGCCTTAGGCAGTTTCTCTTCCTCTATCTCAGGACAATGAAACTAAAAGTTGGTGAGAAGACCAAAGTGCTTTATTGGTCAAAGATTCCACTTTCTCATACCTTTGCAAAAGCCAGCATTAGTCAGCACTTCAACTAATTCAGAAGGTGTTTTCCTTGGCTGCCTGGTGCTTTTGAAATTTGACAACCTTTTAGAAAACCAGAAGCACCCTGGTTTTGTCCAAGGATAGTGTGTCATAGAGATCAGGAGTTTCAACATTTTGAATGACATCTTGTCTCTAACCAGCCAAAGCTAATCCCAAAGTTTTATGCAGCACCTAACAGAGCACGTACCAATCAAGTATCTGTCCTCTGGGACTTAGTCTATGAGACCTTAAGTAGAGGATAATAAAAGACTGAAACAATTATCCCAATTCACTCTCCCAACATGAAAATCAGAAACGTATTCTATTATCTGTTTTGAGCCCCAAAAGCAGGGAAACAGTCTGATGTGTTGTCTTGACTCTGACCATCTGTGGGAAGGAATCACAAAGGAGATGATGAAAAGCGGAAGGGGGAAAATTTCTCATTACCAACTGATCAAAGGAATACAACCAAAGACAAAAATTCTACGAAGATGTGGCTTGCAGAAAAATAGGGGAAAATAGGAAAGAAGCCTACTGATATTTAAGCAAAGGTTTACCATAATGCCACTTCTCAGAAATGGTTCAAATGAAGATGTTTTAGTACATACTAGAGAAAAACTAGTTGTCACATTTGTGGTCCAGAGGGGCAAGAAAGTCAGGGTATGGAGGCAGCATCACAGTCACATAGAAACAAAGAATGTCCCAGTGGGTGGGAAAAGCCTCTCCCTAATCCCAGGCCACTGCAAACTTTGGAATTCTTAGGAAATCATCTTCTTTGCATCTTTGGGGCTTAACCCAGAAACCACTGTGACAAATCAGTTCAAAAATCTGAAAGCTGCTGGCATTCTAGACCAATCTAATCTATGCAGGGCTTCAACCATCAAACTGCCTCACAGAAGAGAAGCTTAAGGATTTAATTATTTTTTTTAAATCATGCTTTACTGGCTCTGAAGAGGACAATCTCCAACTGCTTGTGTTTGAGAAGAGAAATAGATTAAGATCCAGATTCTTGGGAGACAGGGGAATATTGGTCTAAAATGGTAAACACAGCTCCCAAAGGCTGTCTGGATAAAGAAAGAGAAAATATTTACAAGCTTAAAGCATTCCCCAGACCCCAACAGAAGACAGGCTCCTTTCTCTAGGAGTCTTGGGAGATAAAAGCAAGATGAAAGACTGTTTTTCCCTCAAAGGAACTCCTATGAGAGCATTTTGTCCAATTATAGGGGTCTTTCCTTTCCTCACAATAATATGGACAAGGTTGAATAACAAAATAGCACAGGGATGAGGTCGATGGCACTGGTAACAGAAGTAAGCAGGAATAGCCACCAACTGCTCCAGAGCCTGGACGCTGGGCACTGGGAACAAGCCGCTGCTACCAGAGGGCTTAACCATGGGGATCAAAGGCATGTAGAAATTGAAGTATCTGTGTGTGATGGACTGGAGGCTGGAGGATTGGGGGACAGGATAGAGGAGAAAGGGAAGAAGATCAGGAAAAGGAAAGTCTCCATCTTCAAAGACTTCATTTTTCTTTGTCCAGTTTCACTTAGACCACCATCTCAATTGAAAGAAAGAGATATTCCACCTGAAAACTACTAACTCTCAAAGTATTTCTTCAAGCTATTAGACTAAAATGAGGGAGAAAGAATGTCTTAGGCTTGGCAGACAAGACTGTGATGTCAGTAGGTGAACAGTAAGCTAAGTATCTGAAGATAGAAGATCCTAGGTTGGGAGGATTGAGAATGTGTGTGTGTGTGAAAATGTCAGCAGAGCCCTTCCCCACTCCCTGAGAAGAAGCTCACCCATAGTTCTAGGAGGGAGGAGCAAAGCAACAGGAATTTTGAGTGGTAGAGAGGAGAAACATGCCAAAAAGGCAAAGAAAAAGGATCTGGTGCCAAGAAATGATTGAATGAGTTTTATGTGGAAATGTCCCATGGATGTCAGATTCAGGTATCACTTATTTTAGGACAACCTCTTTTATTTAAGGTAATATGAAAAACCTATTTAAAAATAACATTGAGATCTTTTCCCCCATCATCTTAATTTCCAAATATGATCCTCTCTTTCCCCTACCAAGGGAACCATCCTCCCATATAAAGAATAAAAAGGAAAGGAAAGGAAAAAGGGAAAGAGGAAAGCAGCTCAGCAAAAATAAATAAATAAATAGCAAATCTATCAAGCAAAGCTAACCATAGATGTGGCATTCTGCACCCATAGTCCCTCACTTCTAGCAAAGAATTACAGAAACTTTGAATGTGGGGGTTAGACTCCTCACTGAGTACCCATATATGAAAGGAAGCTACACTATACTATAACATACTCAACAAAAAGAGAAGAGGTACTTTTTCCTGGGGGGGGGGGGGGTTGCAAGGCAATGGGATTAAGTGACTTGTCCAAGATCATACAGCTAGGTAATTATTGTCTGAGGCTGTATTTGAGCTCAGGTCCTCCTGACTTCAGGGCTGGTGCTCTATCTACTGTACCACCCAGCTGTCTCTTTCTCATCTTTTTAAACCAAAATTGGTCATCATAATTACCTAATGAAGCAGAGAGAGAAAGCCATAAATTGTTAGTATCTTACTAATTCAAAGTTGCAGTGATCTAAATTTATTAATCTCTGGTCAGATGTGATTTCTCTTATGCTGAAATTTTACAAAGTATAAAAAATTTTCTGTTCTTAGTAAATGAAAATTCAATGTGGACAATTATCAAATGAATAAGGTTTTTTTTTTTCCTGGAGCTACAAAGGCTTTCAGACTATTCTAAATTTGTTTTTATGGCATCAATCTTTTAACATTAGAGTTACTTTGAAAGCTTTTTAGGGGGTGGAGCCAAGATGAGGACAAGAAAGGATCCAGTCTTAGGCACTCTCTCATAAAACTCATAAGCTAAGGACTCTAAACTTTCGAGAGACAGAACCCACAGAGGGACCCAGTGAGGCAGTTCTCCTACTCATGGTAACCTGGAAAAGAGCAGAAAGGTTCTGCTCCCCGGGTCGGAGGGGCAGCCACCAGAGCCAAAGAACGTCAGCCTCCCGGAGGCAGCCCCAGGGCGCTGGGAGCCACAGGGGCGTCTCCTGAGCTGCACCCCGGGGAGCACCGGGCACAAAGTGGGGGAACAGCGGGGGACCTCTGCCAGAGCGAGCATGTGGAGCCCAGACCTCAGGGCACACAGCAAGCAACTTGGTCTTTCTGTAGCCCAGAGCCAGAAACAGAAGCAGGGGGAGCCTGTAAGCAGAAGCCCCCAGGGCATGAGCCCATTGAGCTGAGGGAGGGGAGTGAAGAGAGACTGCTGAGCTCTGTCCTCTGCCTCTAGAACAGGATTCTGGGGCTCTGACCACATTCAGATCCTGATCGGATTCTAGGCCCCCCAGAGGGGGGCGCTTATGGTCATTCACAGACCAGGAGGGAGGACAGAGCCTCACACACTGAGACCCTTGTGGGAGTGTCCCAAAAGCTCAGGAAGCACTCCCAAAAGAGGCCCAGGCTGGGAAAATGAGCAAGCAGAGAAATAAGAGGAATACCATTGAGAAATATTTTGCAAATGAGCCCAAGAAGGATCAAAATACTCAGTCTGAAGATGAGGAAGCACAAGCTCCTGCATCTAAAGACTCCAAGAAAAACAGAAATTGGACTCAGGCTATGACAGAGCTCAAAAAAGACTTTGAAAATCAAACGAGAGAGTTAGAAGAAAAACTGGGAAAAGAAAGGAGAGAGATGCAGGAAAAAACATGAAAATGAAGTCAGCAGCTTAGTCAAGGAAATCCAAAAAAATGCTGAAGAAAATAGCATGCTAAAAACCAGCTTAGGTCAAATGGATAAAACAGTTCAAAAAAGTTATTGAGGAGAAGAATGCTTTAAAAAGCAAAATTGGCCAGGTGGAAAAGGAAATAAGAAAGCTCTCTGAGGAAAACAAATCCTTCAGACAAAGAATAGAATTCAAGGAGATTGATGAATTTACCAGAAATCAGGAATAAATACTTCAAAACCAAAAAGCTGAAAAATTAGAAGAAGATGTGAAATATCTCATTGAAAAAAACAACTGATATGGAAAAACAGACTTAGGAAAGATAATTTAAAAATTATTGGAATACCTGAAAGTCATGATCAGGAAAAGAGCCTTGACATCATTTTCAAAGAATTACTACAGGAAAATTGCCCTGATATTCTAGAAGCAGAGGGCAAAATAGAAATGGAGAGAATCCACCCATCCCCCCCCAAGAAAGAGATCCCAAAAAAAGAACCTCTAGGAATATTACAGCCAAGTTCCAGAACTCCCAAGTCAAAGAGAAAATATTACAAGTAGCCAGAAGGACACAGTTCAAATACCGTGGAGCTGCAGTCAGGATCACACAGGACTTAGCAGCAACTACATTGGAAGCTCGTAGGGCTTGGAATATAATATACCAGAAGGCAAAAGAGCTTAGAATGCAGCCAAGAAGGAACTACCCAGCAAGGCTGAATGTCCTCTTCCAGGGAAAAAGATGGACTTTCAATGAACCAGGGGAATTTCAAATGTTTCTGTTGGAATGGCCAGAGCTGAACAGAAGGTTGGATCTTCAGATACAGGACTCAGGTGAAGCATGGAGATTGGAGGAGAAGGGGAAAATATGAGGGACTTAATGATGATGAACTGCATGTATTCCTGCATAGAAAAATGACACTGACAATACTCATATGAACCTTCTCAGTTAATAGAGCAGGTAGAGGGAGCTTTTATAGTTGAAGCACAGGAGAAAGCTGAATTCCAAGATAAAATATGGTATAAAAATGGAGTCAATAGAAAAAAAGGGAAATGTAATGGGAGAAAGAAAAAGGAGAGGGGGAATAGGCCAAGATATTTCATATAATATGATTTTTCTTTATTATAATGAGCTATTGCAATGATATGGAAGGGGGGAGGCAAGGTGGAATGAGGGAATCTTCGCCCTTATCAGAGGTGGCTAGGAGAGGAAACAGCATATATATATATATATATATATATATATATATATATATATACTCAATGGGGTATAGACAACTGGAGTAAGAAGGAGAGGGGGGACAGGGGGAAAGGGGGATGTGAATAAAGGAGGAGAGAATAGACCACGGGGGGACAGTGGTCAGATATAACACATTTTCTTTTTTACTTCTTGCAAGGGGCTGGGATTAGATGGCCTGCCCAGAACCATAGGGCCAGGTGGATGCTGAGCCTAAGGGGTGGTAAGGGGGCTCCGTGCCTCTTGGCCCCAGGACCAGGGATCTGTCTGCTGCGCCATTCAGATACCCTACAGCAGAGTCAGAGTGAAAGGAAAGAGAAAATATAGTACATGGTAGTGGAGAAATACGAAAGGAGGGAGTTGTGATCAGCAATGGCAACTGTGGAAAACTATGGAAGTAGCTTTTGCGATGGACTTACCATAAAGAATGTGATCCACCCGTGACACAGAGTTGTTGGTGTTGGAACAAAGACTCAAGCACATTTGTTATTATTATTATTTGGGGGAGGGTGCAGGGCAAATGGGGCTGGGTGGCCTGCCTGGGGCCACATAGCAGGGTGATCTTTGGGTGTCTGAGGCTGGATTTGGACCCAGGTGCTCCTGGTTCAAGGGCCAATGCTCTGTCCACCCCCAAGCCACCCCTACTATTATTACTATTTTATTTTATTTTGGGTCTTTTTTTCTTTTTTTTGATTTTTTGCAGGGCAGTGGGGATCGGGTGGCTTGCATGTCACATGGCTGGGTGATTGTTGGGTCTATGGGGCCAGATGTGGGCTCGGGTGCTCATGGCTCCAGGGCTGGTGCTCCGTCCATTGCACCACCTAGCCATACCTACAAATTTTTTTTATTATAATTTTTTTCTCTCCCCTTTACTTTATTGCTCAAGGAAGTCTATATTTATGGGGGGAGGGGGTATTTCATTTACTCTTAAACAAGAATATTTTATTCATGTAAAAAAACATTATTTGTACAAAATGAGAATAAATATTAAAGACTGATTAAAAATATAAATAAAAATAAAGAATTTGAAGAAAAAAGAAAGAAAGTTTTTTATTTGTTCCCTCTAATTATTCTGCTGAGGACTGCCAATAACACCAGTCTCCATTTTAAAGATATGAAATGAGGTATATCACTTTTAAATGCTGAGACTTCCTGGAATCAGGAAGACCTGAGTTCATATATGGTCTCAGATGCTTAGCAGCTGTGTGACCCTGGGAAAGTCACTCAACCCTTGATTGCCTTTGGCTCTGCTCTTTCCCTCCACTTCCCTTCCCTTCGCCAGTCTTTGTCTTTCTTTGTATGTGTCTTCGTCTATCTTAAAAGTAGTTGCCAGTAAATGTTTAAATACCTCACTTAGGACGTCAGTTATGAGAATTTGGACAATAGGAGCTACTTAAACTTGATCCTTGAAGTTTTTTCCCCCTTTGCTTCTCTAACCCTTCATATGCTTACCACACCCTTCCCCAACCCAGTTAAAGTTCTCGTCTACTGGCAGAAGAAGTAAAGGAGTTAATTATATAAGATTAAAAAAACACAACAATTAAGAAAGATATAGAGATATGTTCTATCCAGGTGATTGAATATGGGGTAACACATAAAAGGAGCTCAATCAATTCTTGTGAATACATTGGAAAAAAATTATATGAGAGACAGGTGCTTGGCAGTTACATATCTTGAGTTTTATTATGTTCTTCACTATGAAGCCAAATAAGCCCAGATTGACATCTTATTTAAAAAGATCTCTCCACAAGCACAAAAGTTTTCCCTTTTTTTTTTGGCAAGGCAATGGAGTTAAGTGACTTTCCCAAGGTCACACATCTAAGTAATTATTAAATGTCTGAGTTCAGATTTGAATTCAGGTCCTCCTGACTCCAGTACTAGTGCTCTATCCATTGAGCAACCTAGCTGCCTCCACAGAAGCTTTCTTAATATTTCTAGCTAGTTTTTCAAATATCCTGGGGCTTTTAAGCAGGGCAGTGCCATTTTCCAGATGTTAAAACTGAGGCATTGAAAAGTATAGGGAACTGTCTGATTTCACAGTGGGGAAGGAAAAGAATTTTTCTATTTTCATATCAAGAACAAATCTTAGTGTTCATAGTATCAAAGATCTATATGTAGAGCTTATTTTCAAAATGTTTTATTGATATTTTTGACAAGTATTGCTATGATTTTCTGTCCTAACCCAATCATTGAACCATTCCTTATATAACAAAGTATAACTGAATAAAATAAAAGGCAAATAAATCATGTCAGATAGGGAGTTGGAAGAACCTTCACTGGGCTTTCTTCAGTACCTTAACCTTCAGGAGGTTGGTAATCACATTGATTGAATTTTGCAGTCTTGCTTTATATCAGTATGATCATTATATATAATGCATCCATTCATACATTTCTGAATTTCTCTGAATTTTTCATATTTATTGACTTCAAATACAATTAAATTCCATTGTATTCATAAAGGTCAATTTGTTTAACCACTTCCCATATGACAGGTATCTTCTTTGTTTTTTCCAGTTTGTTTAATTTTTTTTGGCTTTTTGAAAGGCAATGGGGTTAAAAAAAACTTACCCAAGGTGACACAGGTAATCATTAAGTGTCTGAGGTCACATTTGAACTCAGGTCCTCCTGAATCCGGGCTGATGCTCTATCCACTGCTCCACCTAGCTTCCCCTAGTTCATTTATTTTTTATTTGTTTTTACTACTAGAAAGAGTATGACTATGAATATTATATTATGTGTGGCATCTTTATTTATATCACTGACCTCCTCTAGTCTAATATCAAGATCCACATAGAATTAATCAGAAAATTCATAAAGTCTAGTTTTTCTGTTATAGAGTAATAAAGTCAAGTCTGAAATGGTCTGGGCCAGATATAAGGAATATTTTCTTCAACAGAAGCAACTTTTAGACCCCCCCCATCAGACTAAAGATTTTTAAGTATAGTGAAATTAAGGTCTTTTCTATAGAATGCAAATGGTTTATGAATGAAGAGAAAATTACATTCTCTATACAAAACAAATTTATAAAAGTAACATACACACACAAACTACAAATTTCATTGCTGTATATTTACTCTATTGTTTATGTGGAAGCAAAAAAAGTAATGATATTCTTTCATTTGCATATTATAAACAAAAAATTTGATGTTTAATTCTAGTACTTCCCCTCTGACTTCACTTCATCTTCCAAGGGAGCCTGTGTCAACTCAAGTACTTTTTAAATTCAAATTATGTATGAAAATGTTGATTCATAGCACTCTCTTTCACTCCATGAGAGATCTAGGTGAGAGAATAGAACAGTTTGTTATTTTATAACTGTAATACAACCATTATTTTGATATTAAGATAAAAAGCACAAAAAGTTATTAAATAGTTTCCCCCAGAATAACCAGAATCATTTCACAATTTAATCATAAGTCTATATTGATAGAAATAACAAAGTCACACTCCATGTTTATTGAAATGAGAATGTTAGAAAGGGCAGATTAAGGATCTCTGAAGAACCCGGAAATCACAGGTTACTTACACCTGATCTAGATTTTTCATTTGAACTGTTTTTAACATTTGGAAAAGAGTTGAACCAGAAGTCAAAGAGTACAATAATCCTTTTGTTGTATAAATAAAGACAAATAGTTGAAGTAACTTATCTAAGGTTATATAGGTAGTTAGTGGGAACAATGGAATTGGAATCCTGTCCTTTAATTAGAAATTCTGTGTTCTATTATACCATGCCAAAAGGGGCCTCTTTTGGGGGGAAATGGTAACATTAATAGGATGCTGCTATTCAGAATCTTCTCTGAGAGTCTTTAACTAGATTAATAGCACTTTGCACTTACATGTCATTTTGAAATCATTCATGTCGCACCCAAGAGGGAAGGTCAAGAGCCCTGAATTGACCCCCAAAGTTAGCACCTCCTCCACCTCCTTAATCACTGAGTCTCCTGATGAGAGATCATTACATTTGACAGTGAAATGAAGCCAAGGTTGTTTTTCTTTTTCTAACATTTCTGTTCTTTTCTGTCCTATTTTAAGGGATGAACATAGGGGAGGGAGTTATGCTCTGGATGAAGGCATGGAATAGGAATGATGTCATTAAAAATACAACTTAAATTTAGTTGCACAATATCAATCCAATATTGTTGAAAAAACGAAACCGCAAGACTGGGTAAAAAGTCAGAGAGGAGCCAAGCACCTTATATCTGCCAAACAATAAAGCTTCCACTCCCTGTGAACATAAATGGAAGTAGCGAAACAGAACAAAACACAGTAGCAAAGAGGACATGGAGATTTTTCTCTTTTTTAAAAAAATATATTTTATGTTTTTCAATTACATGTCAAATCCTTTTTATATTCATTTTTCAAAATTTTGAGCTCTAAATTCTCTCCTACACTCCCTATCCTCCCTCTCCCTGAGACAAGTACTTTGACTTAGACCATACATTTGCAATTATGAAAAAACATATTCCATATTAGCCATGTTGTAAAAGAAAATACAGACCAAAAATAATAATAGTATAACGAATTATGCCTTGATTTATATTCAGACTCCAGTTCTACTTTGGAGGCTAACATTTTTTCAATCATAAATCCTTTGAAATTATCTTGGATTGTGAAGAATAGTTGTCATTCATATTTGATATATTACTGTTACTGTGTATGACATCCTACTGGTTCTACTCACTTCACTCAGCATCAGTTCATGCAATTCTTTCCAGGTTTTTCTAAAAGTATCTTGCTTCTCATTTATTATAGCATAATAGTATGCCCTCTCAACCATATACCACAACTTGTTCAGCCATTCCCCAATTGATGGGCATCTCTTCAATTCCAATTCTTTGCCAACACAAAAAGACCTGCTATAAATATTTTTGTACATTAGAGGTCCTTTTCCTTTATTTTCCTCTTTGGTATATAGGCTTAGTAGTATTGCTTGATCCAAAAGTATGCTCTTTTTATAATTATACAACTTTTGATAATAATGCCAAATTACTCTCTAGAATGGTTAGATCAGTTCACAATTCCACCAACAGTTCATTAGTGTCTCAATTTTCACACATCCCCTCCAACATTTGTCATTTTCCTTTTTCTGTCATATTAGCTAATCTGTTAGGTGTGAAGTGGTAACTCAGAGTTGTTTTAATTTGTATTTCTCTAATCAGTAATGGTGTGGAGCATTTTTTTCAATTGACTATGGAGATCCTTGGTTTCTTTTGCTGAAAACTATTTGTATTCTTTGACCATTTATCAACTGAAGAATGATTCATATTCTTATAAATTTGGCTCAGTTCTCTATATATTTGAGAAATGAGGTCTTTATCAGAGAAACTTGCTGTAAAAAGATTTTTCCCATTTTCTGCTTTACTTCAAATCTTGGATGCATTTCTTTTGTTTATGCAAAAACTTTTCAATTTAACATAATGAAAAATTATGCATTTTACATCCTGTATTGCTCTCTATCTTTTGCTTGATTATAAATCCTTTTTTAACCGATGGATATGACAGCAAGATATTCCATGGTCTCTTAATTTGCTTATGATATTATCTTTTGTATCTTAATCATGTACCTATTCTGATCTTATCTTGGTTTATAATATGAGGTATTAGTCTATACCTAGTTTCTGTCAAACTGCTTTCAGTTTTTGTCAAAGTGAATTCTTGTTTCAAAAGCTTAGGTCTTTGTGTTTATCAAACATGAGATTACTACGGTCTCTGTGTTACTATTGTGTTTTGTATACCTAACCTATTTCACTGATCCACTACTCTATTTCTTAGACAGTTCTAGAGTGTTTTGATGATTACTGTTTTGTAATATAGTATTACTAGGCTACCTTCCTTCACATTTTTTCATTGATCCCCTTAATATTCTTGACCTTCTTTGAACTCTGTAAAATAATTTTGGTAGTTTGATTGGTATGTCACTACATGAGTAAATTAATTTAGTTAGAATTGTCATTTTTATTATATTGACATGGATGATCCATGAGCAATTAATGTTTATCCGATTGTTTATATCTGACTTTATTTGTGTGAAGTGTTTTCTGATTTGATCATATAGCTTTTTGATTTGTCTTAGAAAATGGATGCCTAAGTATTTTATATTGTCTATGGTTATTTTAAATGGAATTTCTCTTTCTATCTTTTCCTGTTGGGCTTTGTTGGTAATATATAAAAATTCTAGACATTTATATGATTTTATTTTATATACCACAACTTTGATGAAGCTGTTAATTCTTTCAGTGTATTAGTAGATTCTCTAAGTATATCATCATAGCATTTGTAAAGAGTAAGTTTTGTTTCCTCATTGCCTATTCTATCCTTCAATTTCTTTTTCTTCTTTTATTATTCTAGCTAGCATCTCTTGTCAGTATTGAATATTAGTGGTAATAATGTGCCTCCTTGCTTCATCTTTGGGCTTACTGGAAAGGCTTTTAGTCTGTCCTCATTATAGGTAACATTTGCTAACAGGTTTTTAATGATAAAAATCACATAATTTTAAGGAAAGTTCAAGTTGTATTTCTTTAAACCAATTCCCCTTTTAATGTCTGCACTTTACCAATTTAAACTGGTCTTATTTATTACATGGTTAGTCTAAGTTCCACTGTAGCCAACTGTAGTCAGAAGGAATTTTAAAGCCTAAAGGGTTTTCATGATCTTAGAATAAAACATTAGGTGAGAGGTTCTTATCCTGAGTCCATCTATCTCAGCGTATCTTGTGTCAATGGATGGATTTTAAGGGATCAATGAACTCAAATAAGATGGTGGAGAAAAATTATATTTTTATGTTTACTGATCTCTGACATTGAACATTTACTTCCATTATGAATATAGGTAATAAACATTACATATTTCACCAGACTACCAAAGGGTTCCATGGCCCAAAGAGAATAAAGATTCCCTGCTTTAGGGGTTTTATCTGACCAGTGGAAATCATGGTAGCTGCTGTGGATACAGTCTACGAGATTATCTAGGAGCTAATCAGAGAGCTTGGGAGGGCAAATCCACTAAAACCCATAAAGATTTTTTAAGCAGCCCAATCAAATTATTTTGGTGTCTCTCTGTCTTCATCAAAAGATGCAGGAAGGAGTAATATATGTTTTAAAATTTCTCATTACTCTCTTTCCTCCAACTTCAAAGAGTATTCCAAGTGTCACTAAAGATAGATTATTCAGACTAGTCTTGTATACTCTGTTTTGGTAAAATCATTAGGAATAAAAGTGTTGTTTGCAATGCTGTGCCAAATAAAGGCAAAGTTTTCAAAAGAATAAGGCAGATTTTTGAAGTGAAGAGCTAAGTAAGGAACTGGTCTCTAAAAGTAAGATTTTGATTTCTCAACCACAACATATAGGAATGTAGGGATTTTAGCTAAAGACAGAGTGCATCTAACAAAGTTTATGAAGAATATATTTTCCCAGAGACCTAAAAATCTAATTAAAAAACTTTAAACTGAAAAGGAAGAAGAAAAGAGAAAGTTGTATATGAGCATGAGCTGGAAATGAGTTTTGCTAAAAGAATATATGCTAGTGAACCAATGCTGAGTGAAGTGAGCAGAACCAAGAGAACATTGTTCACATTAACAACAGAACTGTGAGATAATCAACTATGATGGATGAAACTCCTTTCAGCAGTTCAGTGAATAAGGACAATCCTAAGAGACCTATTATGGAAAATGCCATCCACATCCAGAGAAAAAATTATGGAGTCTGAATGCAGAGCAAAGTATATTATGTTCACTTTTTAAAACTTCCTTTATGTTTTTTTTCTTTCTTACTCAGGTTTTTTTCCTCTTTAGTTCTGATTCCTGTTCCACAATAAGGCCAATGCGGAAATATGTTAAATATGATTATACATTTACTACTTTCACCAGATTGTTTGCTGCCATAGGGAGCGGAAGGAGGGAAAGGAGGGTGATAGAAAAATATGGAACTCATAAACTTGCAATTGGAAGAATGTTGAAAACTGTCTTTGCATGGAATTGGAAATTTTTTTAAAAAAATATATGCCAGAATAGATTCCACAGACAGTGGTTATAATTTGAGAACATATATGTCAATCAAAAATCATTTATTTAGGCATTTATCATATGGTAAGCATTCACTGTGCTAGGCAACAAGAATAAAAAGAAAAAAAATGAACTAGACTTTGTCCTTAAGGAGAATATAGTCTAAAAGAAGTGAGAATACCCGGAAATTCTCAAGAGACAAAAACCAAGAAAAGAGTCAGCAATAAAATATTATATCCACAAATGCACAAAGTATAGAAAGCATGCAAGATGAATTAAGGATCCTAAACATGAAAACAATTTAACTTCATTGGTATCACAGAGAAGGAGGAGAAGGAGAAGAAGAAAGAAGAACAACAATAACAACAACAACTTAAAGACCTAGAAGAAGAAAAGGAAGAAGGAGCAAGAGGAGGAGGAAGAAGAGGAGGAGGAGGAGGAGGAAGAAATAGTCATCAAAATATACTGCATACCATTTGGATAAAATAAAGGGAAAAATGAATTCAGGAATCAGATTACAAGCCTTATAAAATGCTTTGGTAACACTGAAGGATGGATTATTAAGGCCTTAGAGGTCATTTAAACCAACTAACTCATTTTATAGGAAACTGAAGTAAAAACAGTAAAGGAAATGGCCAGGGTCATACACACTGAGACAGAATTTGACCCAGATCTTCCTGATTCCAAGTCCCATACTGTAGAGGTTCTCTCTCACTAGAAGATATTAGAGTAGGGAATAGTTGAGGCAACAAGATTAAATAGAAAGTTACTGCAATAACTATTGCAATAGTCCAGACCAAAAGTAACAAAAGTCTATAATAAGTTGGTGTCTGTGTGAGTGGAAAGGAGGGAACATACTCCAGATCTCATTGCAATGATAAATGTGACAAAAATTGGCAACTGATTTGCATATTAGTGAAAAATTAACAATCACCCTAAGGTTGTGAAACTGTTGAGTGGGAGAATAGCAATGTTCTCAATAATATTTAAAAATTTCAAAAAAGGTGTGGATTTAGGAAGAAATGTTATGAATTCTGTTTTGAGCATGTGGGGTTTGGAATGGTCACGGAGAGTACAGATAGAAACATCCAGGAAGCAGTTTTTTTGATGCAAGAATTGACCTGGCAATATTTTCAGGTTATGTAATAATTCCCCTAGGAAAGGATTAAATGAGAGAAGTGGAATGATCATTTATTCATTCATTCATCACCAATTATCTGAGTTTTTACAATAGACTTGGTACTACAAATTATACAAAGATATACAGGACAATGTCCCTGCTCTCATAGAACTTACAATCTAGGAGAAGAGGTAAGAGAACTATTATTATTCAAGGCATAATGACATCAGTACCCCAGGAAAATAAAAATAATCCAGCACAGAAGCATAAATTTAGAACTGAAAGATTCTTTAGAGGTCATTTATCCCAAACTCTAGAGACACAGAGAGGTTAAGAAACTTCCCCAATTCACACAGGTTGTAAATGGCAGAGCTGGGGTTTGCACTTGGATCTTTTCATCCCCAAATCTCTTGCTATTGTGCCTCACTGAGAAATTTCTTATCTCTGGGGTAGCATTTCAATGAGAACTTGATAAAGTGATAGAAATTTGACAAGGGCAAGTAGAGTGGAAAGCAAGCTAAGTCAGGAAAATATAAAACTGTTGTGGGGAGTGAAGTAAGTCCAATTTGGAAGCCATGTAGAATGCATAGAGTGGAGTGGTAGGAAATAAAACCAAAAACATTTATTGAGATCAGAAAGGAGGTGTTGAATGCTAGTTTAAGAAATAATGGAGGGGCGGCTAGATGGCGTGGTGGATAGAGCACCAGCCCTGGAGTCAGGAGTACCTGAGTCCAAATCCGGCCTCAGACACTTAATAATTACCTAGTTGTGTGGCCTTGGGCAAGCCACTTAATCCCATTTGCCTAGCAAAAACCTAAAAAAAATAAATAATAATGGCTTTATTTGCTCCAATCAGTTTAGAAAATTAGCGTAATCAGAGATGTGGATTAATATTAGAAAATCACAGAGAAGACTGGACAGGGTGGGAAGATAGAGACCTAAAGAATAATTCAGTCTGTTGCAGTATCCCAGATGATGGGTACTTGTGGCTGAACTAGAATACTCACAGTGAAAATGGAGAATAAATTTGCTCGAGGCAAACTGAGACAGAGAGACAGAATGGAAGGAGAAAGTGTGTATAAAGCAACACTACCCCTCCAAAAACATGATAGCTAAGAAAAACTCTTACAGAACTCCATTGTCTAATGAGAAAAAAGTGATTTTTTTTCCACCACAGAAATGAATCAGTGACTCCAATGAAAACAAGTCTCCTTGCCACCTACCTCAATGAACAATTCCTATGTGAAGGAGACTTTATAATTCTAAAAACATCACTTTTAAAAGTTACAAGGAGATGTGAGTGTGGGGGAAATGGAAGAATTGAAAGTGATACTAAAATGAATGAAGACTCTTGGTCCTCAATGCATGACCACAAACGTATTTTGAGGGAGGTCTCCTACTAAAGTCATTTCATTCTCTTATTTTTACTGGCATTGAAGAGACAGGAGGTTATGGAAAGAAAGCAAGGGAAAATGATCTTCAGAGGCCGTCCAAAATGCTGCCAGCATTCCAAAGGTCTGCAACTAAAGAGGAGGACAGGATGCTGGTAATGTAAAGTCAGCACTTCTCCACCTAATGCTGGGACATTTGAGATTTGAAGTTTGCTATCTGCCACAGAAAATAGGCAACCTTGACTTGCTCTATTTTCTATCCAGTTCATGAATGTCTCAAAAGTGATCTTCAACTTCTGTTGAAGTAAACCAAATATCTGACCTTCTTATGCCTATTCTCTCAAGGTTTATAAGAACACAAACCTCATGGCAGATGCCCAACTGCTCCATAAAGGCAGCCAAGGCAAATAAGCTCAGGGATACTTTTCAATGTGGTCCCTAAAAGGTATGTGCATGATGGTCCAAAATGCACCAAGTCCTTATGGCCACCTTAAAAGATGTGAATAATCTTTCTGCATGATTGTTGCTTTTCTTGACCTTTTCCAGAATTGTATTCTTTCCAAGAAAGGTTGCTGTCATAAATATTGGTTTAGCTTCTGTGCCCTGGAAAAGGAGAAGGGGGGGGTGGAATGGGAGAAATCTCTGGTGAATATAAAGAATCCTCTTATTTTTCTTTTCCAGCTGTAGGTTTCATGCGCTAATGAAAAGGTAAACTTTGATCTATCCACCCTCTGTGGTCCAAGGAATAGAAAATGATGAAGTGGATACTCCATAGTTATCAAAACCCTTAGTCTCCTATGGAAAATTGCAAAGTTGGTAAAAAACTAGACCTTTTAAAGTCTCAGTCACCTTGGAATCAGACCTCTTTATGTATAAAAAATTTTAACATATGTATATAAATATATTTACATATATGAATCATATACACATATCTGAAGGCATTAAATTTTATGATCCCAGGCAAAAATTGAGTTGGGGTTGATGTTAAAGAATGGGTAGGAGTTAGAAATATGGAGAAGAAACATGGAGGAAAACAGTGAGTAAAGGAATGGAAGGAGTGAACAAATTCGGAATATACTTTTCTACTAGAATAAACTTTACCTGTATGAAAGAGGTTGGTGGTAGACTTAGAAAAGATAACATAAAGTCAAACTGTAATGAGTGCTTCCAGGCTAAGTAATATAAACTTTGTTCTGAAGGCAATTAGGAGGCCACTGAAATTTTTTTGAGTTAAAGACTGGCATTACAAAAACAGAGGATTAATCTAGTAGCAATGATTTTTTCTTTGTTTTGTGTCCTTTATCTTCAGAGGATCAATAACATCGCAGATGGATGTCTTGGCTAGTGTGTGAAATGGATTTAAGTGAGTCTTCCAGAGTCATCAAAGTCCAGTGGCAAGGCAAACGTCAGGAGACCTGGCAATGGCCTAGGAGGCAGTGGGTGACCTTAAGTGTCTTTAATGACTGACCAGCTATTTGTGTAATCAGCTCATCATTTTCTAATATCAAAGATCAAAATTAATGCCAAAGTAGAAGAATAAAAATGTAGTGAACACTTAGATTTTAGAATATCACCAAAGTGATGAAAATGGGAAATGGATAAATGAGGAGATATCAACACAAACTATTACCGATTCTGAAGGAAATGTAACTCATGTGAATCAATCCCCTCAATGAGGAATCCAAAGTCTACTATCATTGTGCCAAGCAAATACTTGTCCTCTTTGTTAAGATAACCGGTATCCAAGAGTACTATTGGTTGATAATATGAATTTGCTTTTGAAATCTTGTGGAAGAGGATAGTAGATGGTTGTGAGTATTGTCATCTCATAAAATAAGGGCAATTGGCTGCAAGAAAAACAAGTTTACAAAAAAAACTTGTTGATATACACACTGATTGAGGCAGGCTTTTACAAGCTATTTTTTTACAGCTGACCACATCTTTACAGTCACAAAATCACCAAAAGGTACAGCAAATATAACTCTTTGCATTTATTGAAGATTTATTTATTTGTTTATTTATTTATTGAATATTTTTTAAAAGAATTTAATTCAGTAGAGGAAAAATTATCTTAAAGATATTGACACTGAGTGTAAACTAAATATAATTCTAGATGGACTATAATAAGTGAATAAGAGGGAGCTAAACAAAAATAACGTTCTATGGAAACTGAAAAAGGAGAAATTATTCTTAAAGGGGAATCGAGAAAATTATGCAGTGTGACATTTGAGCTGGGTCTTTGAAGATACAGAGGATTTCAATAAGCAGAGATAATTCTTGAATGGAAAAGGCATTTTAGGCAAATAAGAATGAAAGCACAGAGGTGGGAAAAGAATGCATCAAGTTCAAGGAAATAGGCAGTTTGTAAGTCTTTACATTCCAAAGCATTATATTCCAGTATGTATTTCATTAATCATTAAATCATTTGAGTTCCCTTCGATGGGTATTCTATAATCACAATCCCTACCTTCTGGGTGCTTACAATTTAAGAGAGAAATTTTTCCTCCCTCCACCTCCAGATTTTGATGGAGTTCATTCCCTGAAAGTCATTTCCTAAAGGGTTCAATCAATCAGCAAGTACTTCACTGAGTATCTGTCTGTGTTTACGGAAAGTAAGAGTTCGCTTGCTGGAGGAGGAGAATGGGTCGCAGTGGAAGAGGGCAACAACTTAACAGACGGTATGGAATTTAAGTACAGAAGAAGGCTGAATGAGGTAAGTGGGTAGCACTGCAGAGAGGGTGGTCTGACTTGAAGTCCAGAATATACAAGTTCAAATCATCAATTAACTACTTAACCTTGGGAAGTTACTTCAATTCTCTCTGCCTTACTTTTTTTCCTCTAAAAGGGGATAATAATAGGACCTGCCTTCAAGTGTTTCTGTGAGAATGCAGTGAAATAATATTTGTACAATGCTTTGAAAAATCTTAAAGGACTATATAAATCTTAGCTATGATGATGATAATGATGATGATGAAGATAATGCTGAAGATGCTGATGATATTCACAGAGACAAGTGGATAGACATTGCATCCTATAATCCTGGTAGGAAGGAAGGAGAGGAAAACAAAACCTGCACTACCATTTGTCATGCATGCTGCTTCTAGAAGATTTCATGCTTTGGGCAGTAAGTTGGAATAAATGACCCCCAGAGATCCCTTCCAGCTCTGGCATTCTATGAAGCTCAGTTCCCTCAAAAGAATTTCCTGTAATAGATGTGAGTACAGTTAGGAATCAATGATATGACTTTGCATTGATCTTTAAAGATGGAAGAAGATAGTGATTATCTTTCCAGTGTCATAAACCAATTTTACCACATAACTCAGAGTAAATATAAGAAATAACTAAGAATTAATGTTTCAGGAATTATCAATAATAAAAATACCTTATAATGAAGCAAAAGCTACTCATGGTCCTCATACACCATGCCAGCAAGGTATAAATTATGTAAAATGCTACTAAGCTGGAGAGACATTGAGGAAAGGTTCACTAATAATCTGACAGATTATCATCTAGGTATCAATAGCTAAATTTAGAAAGAGTCATCACCAGATTGGTCAAAGGACCATGAATATTTTTGGCCATAGCAACTCTTGAAGAATGTCTACCAAGTTGGAGAAATGGCCCATACCAATGAAACTAAAATGACAGATTTAGAATAAAATAAGCATATAATTTCAGTAGTTTCTTCTAATGTATACCCCCAAATGACCATCCAGCTTTGTTTGAAGATTATTTGTAAAGGGGGAAGTTGGACCTCTTGAGTCAGGGCGTTTAAATTTGGGACAGCTCTGATCCTAAACTGTTCCTTCCATCAAATGAGATAAATTTGAGACATTTATATCAAATAAGATAAATAACTGCAACATTATTATTTTGTAAGAAGAGTGCTTTGTCAATCATAAAGCACTATGCAAATATGATATATTATTATCATTACTATTCAAGACTTTAGGACTGATTATAGGCATTGAGAATGTTTAGATTAGAAAAGAAAAGACATGATGGGGGGAGGAAATATGATTTGTACTCATTGGTCTCAGAGGGGGAACTAGGAGAAATATGGGAAAGATGCAAATGGGCAAATTTAAGCTTGATGAGAGGGAGGGAACAAACATTTATTAGGTATCCAAAATATGCCACACATTTTGCCAAGCATTTGACAAATTTTATTTCCATTTACTTTTCTACTCCTTTTCCCCAGTCTTCTTATACCTTACTCCCTAAAATATACTCTTTGGTCCACTAATACTGATCACCTAGCTGTTTGAATCACCAAGACACTCCAAACCTCTGCTCTGGCATTCTCTCTGGCCAACCCCCATATTTAGAATTCTCTCCTTCTTTATCTCTGACTACTAACTTTTCCTTGGTTTCCTTTAAATCTCAACTAAAATCTCATCTTCTACAGGAAGCCTCTCCTAACCCTTAATTTCAAGGCCCTCCTTTTTTAATTATTTCCTATTTATCCTATATATAGCTATCTTGATATATATATATGTTTGCATTTTGTCTTTCCCATTAGATTGCAAACTTCTTGAGGGGCTGTCTTTTGCCTTTTTGTATTACTAGAGTTTTTGTAATACTAGCCTAGTAAGCCTTTGATAAATGTTGATTAATGAAAAATTCCTAAATTAAGGGACTTGTCCATAGCTAATTGGCATGAAGAACCCTTAAGAGATAAATAAAAAAAAATTAAACATCAATTTTAAACATCTGTCATGGAGCCTTCTCAATTTAGAAAAAGAACCATGAAAGCTCTCTATGGGGAATGAATACATATGAAAAGAGCTATGAGAAGATTATTTTCCTTAGGGGCAGGGGTGAGAGTGGGGGGAGGAAGATTTTTTTTGTTTTTTGCTTCATTTTAGTTTTTCTTCTTTTGGATACTTGCATTTTCCTGGCTGATAGATTTTCACATCTCCAGGCACTTTACTGTTGTACCTTAAATGATTTATGGTCTTGCTTTTAGGGTTCCTCCCTTGTTAGAATTTGCCTAAAGAAGACTGAGACTTTCACATAGATAATGATCATTGATTAATCTTGTAATCTGGATAAGTGACAAAGAAATGGCAAGTCCAATAAGGATCTGAGGCTTATCCCTTTACCCTGAGAGTTTAATTCTGAAATATAGCTATAGACCATAAGTCTTGGTTCTTCAAAGAGAGTCTTCTCAGGTATAGAGTTAAGTTTTGTGTGTCTGGATTGTTTTTAAAAATATTTATCATAATTCAGGAAATTGGAATTGGTTTGGACTCTCTGAAATCAGTCTTCAAAATGGTGGTCTTTTTCTGAACTGCTTAAGTTTTTCAGGGAGAATGAGTGTTAATCATTATTGAAATTCACTCTCTGGAAATTTTATAAAGAGTCAATAGGAAAATAATGATCTGCTAGGAAAATATTTCAACATTATTTATTAATAGGAGATAAAAAGCAACCAGGAGGAAGAGTTTAGGTTCCTTATTTAATCTTGGGAAAAAATAAATCTCATGAGTTACCAAAAGGAAGAAATCAATTTAATACCAGTTTCTACAATCACCCCAATTGTTCAAACAGCTGAGGTAGAGGTTTTTATCCTCCCATCCAACTTACCAAAACATATCCAGTTTAATCCCTCAACTAATATTTGCAAAAGGGGGTACAGAGATTTATTGCATCTGAGGAGACAAATGACCCCTAATGGTTCCATAAAGACTTTCTACTTAAAAGTAAAAAAAAAAAATGAAAAGGCCAATAGCAGAAATCAGGAGCTCAAGAGTCATTAGGTGAACTCTGAAAGGCATCCTGCAGCTTGCTATTTGTGGGCAGATTGGCTCGGGTCTCACACAGAGAAGGCCTGCTTTTGAGCCTGCTAGACTGAGATAGCTTCCCACTTCAGGTTAGTTTCTTGATTTTATAATTTTCAAGTTCTCCTTTAAAGAGGTTTTCAGAAGTCATTACCAATCTCTTTGCCTAATAATAACATGGTGGATCAAAATGGGATCTGAAATTTAGAGCTAAAAGGGACTTTAGAGATGATGTGATTCAGTCCCTTCATTTTAGGGATGGGAAGACTGAGATTAGAAAGGGTAAATTGCCCAAGGTCATATACACAGAGACTAGACCAGGAATCTGTCTCCAAATTCCACAAACCTTCATTCTACCAAATTGCTGCCTGGGTAATTGGTAACTGATATGTTGATAAGGTTGTTTTCTGAGCTTTTTCTATTGGTCCCATCACAAGAAATTTATTAAATTTCTAATCAGAATAGTCCCAAAACTAAACTTTGATCCTAGCTGAGGAAGAAAGAATCTCTTGCAGAATTCAATCTGCCTCTAATAATTCTGCATTTTCACATGTACCCCCTGCTTTTCCATTATTCAGTGGACTTTCAAGTACAATATTGTTTTATGGCCTTCACCTCCAAGAATGAAAATCTGCAACAACTGCCCTCCTAAGCAAGTTGGGAAAAAATGCTCCAGGCTCCAAGCTTTAAAGGGGGAGGCCAACAAACTGCCACCCTCTTCCTGTAAGGTGCTAAGTAGTAAAGACAAACACAAAGAAAGCTTTAGTCCAAGTGGAGACCCCCATCTTCTGACATTTCTAGCATATACCATGGACCTTTCCTGTTTTTTTATTTTATAAATAAATAGCTCTGTGGGAAAAGTTGGCTTTATGTCAACACCACAGAAATTTAATTTTAACTTCCATGAATACAGCTATTAACAGGGGTTCCTTTCTGGTACTAAAGACGCCTACCATTAACCGACCTTTGATGTGATTTGAACACATACATTTCCAAAAAACATCTGCTATGTTGTGCATGTTTAAAAAAACAGTGCACAGGCTCACGTGTGCGCACACACACACACACACACACACACACACAACAACAACAACTTTTATTTATATTTCTCTTATTCCAAATGTTGCTTCCAGTTACCAGGAGGAAATGCTGTCATTTTAAATAAAAGAACCACTCTACTTGAAACTATCACTGCATAGAGTCAGAATAGTCTATATTTACTAACTTAAGAAACTGTATGCAGAATAATTTGAGTTTTATATTGTATTCTTTACAAGGTCCATAATTGTATGGGAAAACCTTGGAAAACAACCTGAACAAATGAGACATAAAAACGTCCCTAAGCTGCTTTATCCCGGACAGTATTTTCAGAACCCCCCACCTCAATAGGAGAGGCAATATGGTTTAGGGGAAAAGAGCATTGGGCCCAGAACGAGACAGATCCAGGTTCATCTTTTGCCTCTTACACACAATGGCTGTTTGAACCCATCCAAGTCTCTTAACCTCAGTGCTCTGGATAATTCTCTAAGTCCACAAGATACAGAACAGGTATCAGCCTGCCTCAGAAGAGAGTGTTTTCCTCACCTGGGAGTTCCCTAAACCAAAGAAATTGCAAGTCTAATCCCTATCCGACCTAAATACAAGTATTGCTCTACAGAAAGTTGAATTTAACATGAATGGATTTAGGCAGAGACCACTAAATTGGGGACTTCAATTTTAAAAATCACCCCAAACATTTTTAAATGGGCTGGCTGAGAACCAAAAGGTCCCAAATCCTTGCCAAGCATGGCCCTTTCTTCCTCACTGTAATTTTCATATCCCTTTGTATGACTAAAGCGAAATTTAATCTACATTTTTTAATTAATTTACCCTTTGTCAAAATATTTTTGGGTTCTCCCTCCCAGAACTCTTTTAGTGAGCCTTTTCATCTAATGACTCCATTCCATACCCACTTTTTGGGGGGAAACCAGAAAGATGTGCTTTGACTGCCAAAAGGTTTGGGTTTATTTTAAAAACTTCAATTCATGTACTTTGGAACACAGCTTTCCCAAAACTAGAATCAAATATTCTCTCCATAGTATATGAGTACTTTAAAATATACCGTGCCAAGGTGGCAGGAAGCAATCATTAATTCATCCAACTTAGACCACCTCATTGCTGGTTGTCCAAATCTTAGCATGGATAAACAAAGTAGCTCAGGAAAAAGAATCAAGTACTAGGAAATTCAAAATCCAAAATCTAATCTCTATGAATGTGGACAAGTCACATGCCAAGGAATTAATTGCAAAAATATTGGTAAAGTACTTAGAAAGGTGCTATAGTAGGTACTGTATAAATGCTTGTTCCCTTACTCTCCCTTTACCATCTTTTTTTCTGAGAATCCTGGGGTGTTAGAGCAGAAGTACCACTTTATTTATAAAATGAAGGTTATAGTGGTAGGAGATCTGGGTTCAAGTCCTGACTTTGACATTTGCTATGTGCCACCTAGCTCCCAAGATCACATAGTAAATGTTGAACCCAAATCTCATACCACCATAACCTCTTCTCAAAGTTCTACTTGAATCATTTATTTGTAAAATGAAGGTTGTAGAACTTTATATTCCATGGTGAAAAGTGAATTGTTGTGCACACCACAAATAAAAGAATTATGTATTAATGAAAGGCATATCATTCTTTTATAAACTAGTATCTTTCACTTAGAAAATTCCCTCCCCATTTCAAATATCAAAACTTGCAATCTGTTCCCCCCTTTCTTACCACATGTCTTTCCAGTTAGGGTCATTCTCAAATGTTTTCAAGACATGTAACACAATGGACCTAAAGTCAGAGAGTAAGAATAATAAATAGTAATAGTAATAATAATAATACCTGTCTCTAAGTATTGCTGTGAGGATCAAATAATGTAATATTGTAAAGTATTTACAACCATTAAAATACTATGAAATAAAAATGCTCTCTTCCTCTACTACTTTTTCTGGTCCTCCTCCTTCTCTCCCTCTTCTTCTCCTCATCTTAAGTAATTGTTTAAAATCCTCAGTTTTGGCTTGACACTTGATTAGAACTATAATGTCCATTGGTATCATATTGATATTAATATAAGAACTGATCAATCAGACTTATCTTTTGCCTTAGTTTGTATGGCACAGGAATAATGCAGAAAAATGTTCTTCCTCTCATATTTCAGTCTATACTCCAGTGTGATCTTCTGTAGACAAGATAATATTCCCTCTCCTCTTAATGCATGATAAAGTGTTTATTCCTAATATCTCTATGGAAGATGTCAAATAAGAATTTATCTTTAAATTTCACTGAATCACAAAATTTCAAAAATAGACTAGTCTAGAACCTCCTTTTATCCTAGGGATATCCATTCTGGGCCCCTACAATCTTAAGAGGTGACTTAGCGAGTTATTCGCCACATCTAAAACCAGGTCCGGTCAAGCTTCACTTCATTTCTCAGCCTTTCCTGCTGTCATGCAATGACCAGAAAACCACTTCCAGATTTTATTTCTCTCCTTTCCACCCATCACTTGCCCCTTTCCAGTTCTAAATCGTAATCAGATCAGTTCTCTCATTTCTATTGGAAAGGATGTATCATTCTGTTACTTATGGCTCTACACAGTTTCTGAAACTTCCAAACTAAAACCTATCTGCCTACCACTGTTCCCCCTATTAGAACTCCTTGAGGGTTGTAATCATTTTTGCATTTGTGTCCCTGGAATTTAAAATGTAGTTTTTTTCCCATTCATTCATTCATTAGTTTTGTGAATGTGGAAACTTAAGTCCCTAAAAGTCATATATAGTTAAATGACTGAACCAGGATTCAAACCCAAATCTTTTGACTCCAAGTAGAGTGGATTCTCCATTACATAATAAAGAAAGGACAACAAAGGAGTAGGCAAATTTGGGCATTGAACTCCAAATAAAAAAATATCAGTTATCACTTAGGCAAATATTAATACTGAAAAAAGCTGATGATAGACACTAAGATGATAAGTGCAACTTCTCTGCTAAATGCAACTCTTTGAAAACCTCTAGCTTTCAAAAATCTCACAATAATCTTCTAACCATAACTTCAAACAGTCTTACAAAACCCCACAATTTTACCATGAAGAAAAGCAAACACAATTTCTCGGCAACAAGAAAGAGAGAGTCATTTTGAAAACGAGTAGAAAGAGAACTAGCCCTTGCAAGTATCAATCCTGTTGATACATCTATTAAATCAGAGCACAGTCAAAGGCATTTATAAAATTAGGTGCTGCCTGAGCAAAAGAAATGGAGCCGAAGGATTGGGGCAGTTGCATTCAGAGCATCCTGGGGGAGGATTAAAACCCACCCTCTTTTAAAAATGTAATTTAAAATTTAAAACTCCATAGAGTTGATCTTTTCTGATAGAGCTTGATTATCAGATTTGCACTGATGATACTTGGATCTACTTGCCTGTTCCTGCAGATTCTAATGAGGTGATGTCTCGATTTCTCCACCTGCTTGTCTGACATCCAAGTCTGCATGATGGCTAATAGCCAGCAGCTGAAAACAAGGAGCTGCCTAGCTGGTTTTAACTAGTTTGAAAAATGACACATGTAGCCTCCTTATCACACATTTTGATAGGTTCATGGTTCCTTTGACAGATATGGGGTTAAAAAAAAAGTTGGCATCATTCTAAATGTATATCTTCCTCCTTGAGAAATATAGTAACAATCTAAATCTAATTAATGTCAAGAAGAAAACTTGTCTTTGGATGCCCCCAAGACTACCATTTTAGGTGACATGTTCCCCCATTGGAATTTGGTTTATGTGATGGTCTTGTCTAAACTCGAACAACCACACATCTGTAATTCCTTGATGACTGACATGCTTTTCTCTATGCTTAAAATAGATTTTGCTACATCTCTCTCCTTTCTTTTTCCTCCTCCTTTCCCTCCAATGCTTCCACCTTTCCCTCTCACACTCCCCATCCATGACCTCAACCTTTCCATCTGTCTGAATTCAGAATGTATTAGGAAAAATTAGATTTAGAGATAGGTCACTAGAATATTCTGCCAGTAGTACAGAACAATATGCTCATCCAATCTCTCTACATTCATTTCCATACAACTTCTAGAAAGTTCTTGTTATTGAAACACTTAAGAAAATCCAATTAAAGATTACAAAATGGAATCTGTTAGAGATCTTCATTCAAAATCATTGGGTTTCTGGAATCATTATAGAATGTTAGTATGGGAAGGAAACATGAACCACACCTAGTCCAACTCTCTCATTTTACAGATGAGGAAAATGAATTTTAAAAAAGAGAAGTGACTGCACCAGGGTCACATCACATGTTGGTGTCACAATGAGGATCTGAAGCAAAGACTGTCACAAATCTAAAGAGGCATTTCTTACAGTCCCCTACCCTCCCTCCTGGATAAACAATCACCTATATTACTTTTTCTGAGTCAGTCCCCTAGGGCTTCAACTTTCAACTTTCAAATGCACAGAATATGCATAATAAAGAAGGTGTATAAGAAATCCTCATGCAGTTATTTGAGGATTAGTTAGACTTAATTAGAACATGGCTACACCAGGGTATGCCTCATACAAAAGGAACAGAATAGAATAAAAAGAGGCAGCAGAGTAATAATGACTGTTTAGAAAAAATACATTTATATAAGGAAATTCAGGCACAGGGGAAGGGAAGCTTGGTAGTGAGCATTTATTTGTGTGAGGGATGTGGAAGACATAGTAAAAAATTTCAGACTACCTAGAGAGAAGGAAAAAGCTTATGAAAAAAACATGACATAAAAGTCACATATAGTGCTTTTTAAGAATTATTATTTTTATCAATTAATACAAATATATTTTCTACTTCTGCCCCTTTATAGAAAAAGAAAGAAGAAAGGAAAAGAAGAAGAAAAAAGAAAAAAGAAGAAAAAGGAGGAAGAAGAAGAAGAGGAGAAGGAGGAAGGGGTGGGGAGGGAGGAAAGGAAGGAAAGAAGGGAGGAAGGAAGCAAAAGAGGAAATTAGGAAGGAAGGAATATATATGCATAGTGCAAAGTACAAAAGCAAAACTAATTCACAAATTGGTCATATTTTTAAATATGTGTCTCATTTTGCATGGAATAGTAGGCTTTATCATTAGTTCTCTGAATTGTGATCATGGCATTGATCTGATTTCTTAAGTCTTTCGAAGTTGTTTGTTTTTACAATGTTGCTGTTATTATATACATTCAATTTATTTAGACAGCAAATGGAGCTCTCTGGGCTTAGAACACTTTTTTTTAAATGTGACTTAATGAATTTCATTTTCCAAAAGATAACAGAAGCACAAAGAGAAGCAGTTCTTCTGGACCTGATTCCGACCCACAAGGAAGAACAAAATAATTACTGAAGTAGAAAATGGTGAGAACTGGAGGGGAGCAACTACTCCATATAAGAATTCATGCTAGAGAAAGAAGTGGAATGACAAGGCTCAGCTATCCCACATCCTAAGATGTTAAGAGAATGGATTTCAAAAGATTCAGAAAAAGCTAGGTTGTATTTCTACAGGAAATGTTAGCACTTGAAAAATGAAAAGTTCTCTAGAATTAAATTCTGAAGATACAAACAGAAATTATTCTTAAGAGGAAGGAGAGAAGTTGTCTAAAGAGAAGGATATGGATATCCAACTTGATGGATGACAAACTTAGAGGCTTTCAAAAACATGTAGAAGATAGAAATGGGAACAAATAATAGAGGGTGAATACAAAAAATAATGATATGGAGCAGTGGTGTTAAATCAAATAAAAATGACTTAGTTTTTAAACATAATGTTTTCTATATTTTATTATACTTTCCCAATTACATTTTAATCTGGTTTTAGCCCACTCAGTAGTGTTGTTGTGGGCCACATATGGCCCATGTGTTTAAAATCTTCATAATAAAGTATTTTAGCTTAGAATAAGCAGAGGTTGCTGCAAAGGGCAACAAAAAGAGATGATGGTGGTTATGGAACTGGTGCTGTTGGTAGTGGTGATGGTGACGGTGATAGCGATGTGACTATAATGATGATGAGGAGGAGGAGGAGGAGGAGGATGGCCAGCATTTCTATAGTGCTTTCAGGTTTGTAGGGGGTTTACACACATTATTTCATTTGATCCTCATTTTATTCTAGCAAGCAAGCTAGAGCTTGAACTATCATTGGTTTTCAATGCCTAGAGAACTGCAAAGACTAAACTGAGGACAATGAACAACTTTGAATTCAGTCTTTTTCCAGCTAAATGCCACATAGTTATTTTAAACTATCTTTGATCTGGCCAAGTTTTCTCAAGACTGACGAATCAATATTAGGAGAAATCACCATTGATTATATTAAAATAATCATTGCCCCCAGTAGTATGTAAACTTTCTTAAGGGCAGGAAGCAATTTGGGGGAGGGTTGGGGTGGGGGAATCATTGTGTCCTAGCTCTTAACAAGTACCTTGCCCATAGCAGACACTTCATAAATATTTGTTGACTTTAATTGTGAATTGTGAAAGTTGATGTCTGAGCACAAAGAGCCCCACATGATTGTATCAAGAGTTTTAGCCTCTTACCAACTTAGCCTCAGTTTCTTCACCTGTAGCATGAAATGGAACTAGATGATTCCTAAGATCCCTCCTGGCTGTGGGGAACACTGTAACAGCACCCATCATCTGCTTGATTCATTTTGAAGGTAAGCTGAACAAAATGATAGTATTATAGGCAAGAAAATCCTTTTGCCTCTACTGCTGGGAAGAAGTGGCATAAATTTCAGTTTTAATGTATAAGGTAGATACTTATTGAATTCAATCACTAAATTGGTTTTATCCTAATAGCTCAGAAGTCATTAACTTTTTGTTTATACCTTCAATGGTGGAAAATTATGCCAGAATAATTACAGACTCGCCTTTGGTTTATATTTTAGGATACCAGGAAAAGTGATAGGGAAGGGCTTTTTGAAGAGAATGTAGGGCAAGTGTCACCATTTCATCAAATTCTACCAGATATTTACTAACTTTAATCAAGAGTAACAGGTTTTTCTCATGACCTTCAGTCATGGCCCTGAATGGATTATTGTGTCGGTACATCTGTGAGTAACTCTGGTCTGCTCTACAAACCCTTTTTTCTGTACCTTGGCCTTTGGGGCCAACATTTGGGTATAGTTTCAGTTTAAATGTGGCCCTATCTATTTCTCTGGTTCATATCACGCCAAGGCATCTGTTTTCCTTTGCAATAACTGGGGTCTGCATGTGTCCTTAACATCCAGAAGTGCATTTCTCCACATCATTGTTCCTCATCTTAGCATTTAGTTCCCGCCAAGTTCAGGAAGCTTGCCAGGGAGTACTGGGGAGAGAGAAGTGTGTGCCCAAAGGGGCAGTGAGAGGGAAGGATAAAAGACATGGAAACTGGGACAAATGAGTCTGTGCACTGTAGCCTTTATTTGCCTGTGCCAAGCCAGATGGCTGTTCTATGTGGAATCAATTAACAAGAAGATGCTGTGTACCAGAGGCCACTCTGCTTTCTGTCCTCTCAGAAGAAGGGTCGTATTAGTCTTGTGCCCTTCAGATATTCTGCCCAAAGGTGGAGGTGGGGTGAAGGTGGGAGAGGCACAAAGAAAGTAATTCTTCAATCTCTGGACCAATGGAAAGCTGCATTGAGAAGATCTGAGTTCAAATTCTGATTCTACTACTTCATTCCTGTATAACTTGGGGCAAGTCATTTAATCTTTCAGGGTCTGTTTATTTATAAAAGGAGTGGATTGTGGAAGATGACCTCTGAGGTTCCAAGCGATATTAAAGTTGTGGATCTAAACCCTGAGGTCTTGAGTGATCTTTTTAAACCAATGCTTTGAGCAGAGATTTATTGTTAGCTTTTGTCCGTCTTAGTGTGCCTGATCCTTGGATCTTTACCCAATTTTCTACCTCTCATTAAAAGACTCACAGCACCAAGCTTGAAATCCTTTTGTTTTGCTCCAGGAAAAATGTGAGGGTGATCAAACACAAGTCATTGTTACTGATAAGGTTATATTTGAGGATTGTGTGACCTTTAGAAAGTGTCGCAGTGGCCTCCCACCATAAATCTGAGTTTTTAATATATCCATATATAACAATAAGTCAGTATACAAGATATCAACCTGAATAGTGACTGGGGCTTTCAAAGCTCAAAGAATCCAATTTAAATAACAGAATCACAAACAAAAGAGTAAAAAGTCAGTATCTGATGAATTAGCTAGTATCTGGGCCCAATCAACAAGCATTTATTATCACCTATGAACTCAGTGTTGGTATTACAAAGAGGAAACAGGCTCTGCTCTCAAGGAGTTTGCAATCTATGGGAGGAGTGTGGGGCTTACATAGCATGCATGTATTAAGTATATGTAACCTATGATAAAATATGTACAGAGTAAATGCAAGGTAATGAGGAGGAGATATTAGCAACTGGAAATTAGGAAAGACCTCATGGAGAAGATGACATAGGAGGTGATTTTTGAATGCAACTTCGGGTTCTAAAAAGGAATACTCACATTTCAAAGAAAGCATCCCCTTTGTAAATACTGATTATCTCCCCTCTTTTTGCCTTTTTTAGGGGTTAATTCCTAAATCCTATCTTGTGTAACCTTTCCCTATCTCTCCCCTCTAAAATGTACTTTCTTCACAAGCTAAGCTCTGACCCCAAGAAATCTAAGGTCTTAAATACTGGCTCACCAGAATGAACACAGACCTTTTGTATTCTAGAAATATTTTCCACTTCTCTCCTTATATACAAGTGCTACAGAGATGGTATTCTTTATAGCACAGTTTCATATTCCTGTTTTATTCAATCAGCATTCTACCCTGACATTCATAAACAGAGGATCATTTGGAGTAGTCCCTGAGGAGGAAATGTAAATGATAGAAGTTGTGGTTAAAATTTTTTATATATACCCACTAATCACAGATAACTCAAATGGTCTTGCTCTGTAGTCAACTTGTTCAACCTACCAAGGCAGTAATCTTAAATGAATATTTTTTGTTTCCACTCCTTTCTTTGGAGACATGGGTATCTAAGGGTATCAAATGCAAAATGGCAAACATGGTTGCTGTGCCTCTTAAGATTTTTGGTTATTTTTCTTAGTTAAAAGGAGAGGAGGAGATGGAGAGGATAGAATTTTCTAACAATGACACAGTTAAAAATAAAATTTATCAATGTTATGTTTTAAAGTAAATAATAAGAGGAAGGGACCAAAGATTTGTTAAACATCTCTAAATCTTCACAAATATTTTCTCATTTCATAGATAAAACATTTTTAATGTGTATTTAAAGCCTCAGCAAATGTTTTCAATGCGTAATATTTCCTGGGTGGGGAGGAGAGAGGCATATTTTGTGAGATTTTGACAATTACATTAGATTCAAATTTCAGGTCCATGAATTTCAACATAACTGTGGACAAACTCTTTATTTCAGGAGGATATATGGTAAAGATTCTTTCTACAATCTTGTTGTCCCACCTAAAAAGAGGGGAAATCACATTTGAAATATAAAATTGTACAGGCAAATGGAGACTACTTTCTACATTTCTCAGGTATAATATCATAGATTCCACCTAAGTAGATTGAAAGTTATTTTTCATTGTTAAATGAATGGAAGAAATGAACACATAAGGAATCATCAATAGTCTTGTGGCCTGGTCAGAATCAGCTTATAGCAAGATTCTTTGTTACTTTTAATAGATTCAGTGTTTGAGTTCTCAAAGGCTCTCGGGTTGGTTATAAAATGTCTTGAACTACATCAAATTTCTTTGAAAATCAGTTTCACAGAACATTTAACATATGAATAATTGATATATAGCAAAAGGACCCCAATTTGAATACTATCTCTGCCACTCATTATCAGTATGAAGTTTGACAAGTACCGTAACCACTCTGGGCCTCAGTTTCTTATCTATAAAATGAGAGGGTAGGATTAAATGACCTTCTATGTTCTCTTCTATAATCTTATGAATTTGTGGGAAGCATTCACTACTCTTATTTTTTTAATTAAATTTTCGTTTTTATTTTGACCTTAAAATTCTAGTTAAATGCTTTTGTGTTCCACAGTTCCAGGGATGGCAAGAAATTGCCATATTTTTTCTGCTTTCCCTGGAACTGGGAGGCTTCAAGAGTATTTAGTTGAGAATCAGATTTATTTGTTATTGGGCTTAAAATCCCCTAGTTTCACCTGGATTCACCTCCCACTGAAGACATTTAAAAGGAAAAAAAAATAGGTCTAAAAATCTACAAAGAACATAAAACTTGAATTTTTTTTTGTTCAGAGTAGAGTAGGAAGTGCCACATTATCCAAACTTCAAAGAAAAAAATGGTGAGGCCATTTTATTTAGCCAACCACCTTAATCTTCTCCCTAAAGAAAAAAAAAATCACAATGATCTCACTGTCTCAACCCACAGGGACAGACTAGTTGGCCTTCCCCTAAAACTTGCCTACATTTTCCCCCTAAAGTCTTGCCAATAAAGTGTTTGCAATTTTCTAAAAGCCACCTATTGTGGCTCTTGACAGGATATCCAAAAAGGTATCCCCCAAAGCAAGCTAAAGAGAAAAATAAAACTTAGCAGCTTAAAGGACTGACTCAGTGCTATAATCTTTAATCATAAATACTTTCCTCTGGAACAAGGAGCATGTAGGAAAACCATCTTAGACTCTAAGGAGCCCCCAAGCTTTATGGTTTGGTCTTTTGTTCCCAGGGCTTTTGTTGTGCTTCTTTAAAGCCAGACTAGACTGTTAAAAATCTTTTTGGTGACAATTCCTACCTCTACTTGACCTTATAATTATTTTCTAGTTGAAACATCCAATTTTGGACAGTTTGTGCTTTACTTGATCCTTGAAGGTTTGTTTCTATAACAAGGTGGTGAACCCTAAGAGAGCATTCTGAGGAAAGCAACAAATAAAAGATTTGGAAGACAAAGCCAATGAGGAAAGGTTTAAAAGAGTTAGCTAGGTTTATTTAGTCTGGAGAAAGGAAGGTTAAAGATCAATTTAATAATAGTCTTCAAAAATATGAATGCACTTAAAAGCTATGAATTGGTTTTTCTCCATCATTATCAATCAATCAGTCATCATCATCATCATGGTGGACATTTATGTAGAGCTTTAAGGTTTTGAAAGCTCTTTCCATACATTATCTCAATTGTTCTTTGTAACAGCTCTGTGAGGTAGACATGTAGGTATCACCCTCATCTTATCCATGAGAAGACTGAAGTACAGAGAAATTTATTTGCCCATGATTACACTAGAAAGAATTAGGGACAAGATTTGAACCAAGTTCCTTTCTGATTCCTATATATCATCTTCTTCCATCCCCAGTATGAATGGAATAATAAAAAATGCTCTCAAAATACAGAATATGAAGGGCCTAGGTTAGTCATTATGAACAATTTGCCAATCATTTAGGATCACTAAGCACAGAACAAGTTGTCAAGGAAGTTATTTTTTCATCCTGTATACTTTTTACACCTCTTTTTACATCATCTCTAGGAATACTAGAGGCATAAATCACCATGCATATAACTGAATTGCTCAGATTGACTTTTTTTTCTAGAAACAACTCTTAGGAGGCAACTAGGTGGCACAGCGGATAGAGCACCAGCCCTGGAGTCAGGAGGACCTGAGTTCAAATCCAACCTCAGACACTGAATTACCTAGTTGTGTGGCCTTGGGCAAGCCACTTAACTCCATTTGCCTTGCAAAAACCTAAAAAAAACCTCTTCGTTCGCTACTATATAGTCTGAAGTAACAAGTATTATAAAATATATCAAAGAGGCCAACAACAAGAAAAAGAGGTAGGAGATAATCTAGCAAAAGTTAGGGATAATCAATGGTTGGTCACAATTTCTCATTGTTGTCTACACAATATTAAGATATCTAAAGGAAGACTTCCCCTGAATAGGCGGACCTCTCCTCCATATTCCACTCCCACCATGAAAGTTTTATGTATTCACAGGAGGGTATGGATTCATATAAGACTAAATATAGATGAGTTGGGATCTGCTCTGTTGGAAGTAGATGAAATCATAGACCTATGAAAGTACCAAGGTATCAAGAGACCACCTTTGACTCTAATGAGATCTTTCAGTTTCATCTTCCAAGACATCATTTCCTTCATCACCCTAAAATGGGATATGTCTTCATGAGGTAATATTTATAAAGAGACTGAAAGCTCTGAGTGATGGGTGTTGCATAAACATTAGACATAATTTATGATTTGAAAAGTTACCAATTTTCCTGAAGTCAGTGCTTAAAATATCTGGCACTGTCATCAGCCAGGGCTAATGTGATACATCTATTGCCTGAAAACATTTATTTTACTGGTAAATAAATATTGTTTGATGTCATCAAATATATTGCCATGCTGGGAAGAAATATTCTTTTTTTTCCAATATCTTTCTCAACCTTTTATAATCCAAATTCCAGTCCCTCATCTTGAGAAAGTTGTTTTCTGTAAGGTCCCCAGTGATACCTTTACTGCTAAGTTCAAAGACTTTTTTTTCAGTCTTCATCCTTCTTGACCTTGCTATGTTCCATAGATCCATGTTTTGTTGGTTGATCAAAGTTCTATCTTGAACTCTTTTTCTAAATTCTTTCTCTTGATTCAACTATCATCTCCATCAAGATGTCATTCAAATCTATTAATCTAGCCTTCATCTCTCCCATGATCTTGTCTGCTAGAATAATGTTCTTTCCTTCATTCTTGAAGAAGACCATGACATCAGAGAGGTGGTCCCGTGACAAGTACATGAACTGAATTTGAGTGAGGGGGAGTTGTGCCAAGTCATCAGCTTTACTTTCTCCTCCAAAACCATCTGGATCCAGTGGTCAGATATGAATCAGAGTAACTAGAGATGACCCTGGATGCAGGGCAATCAGGGTTAAGTGACTTCCTCAAGATCATATGTTAGTGAGTATCAAGTATCTGAAGCTGGATTTGAACTCCCATCCTCCTGACTCCAAGCCAGTGCTCTATTCACTGCATCATATATTTGATACCTGAATGTTCAGTAGTCATCAGCATGTCCTGAACAGAATTTATTATCTTTCAGTTGAACTCCCCCCTCCTTTGAAATACCCTATTTCTATTGAGGGTGATACAATCCTTCTAATCATCCAAATTTACAATCTTAAGAGTTATCCTTGATTCTTTTTCTCTTCCTCATCCTGAATATCTAATCATTTGGCAAGTCATGCCCATTCTACTCATTCATCGTCTCCTGAATCCATCACCTTCTTTATACTAATACCACAACCACTCTGGTTTAGGTCCTCACCATATTGCACTTTCCTTATCTTCTCCAGATAGCTGAAGAGGAATAAGTGAGGTTGGTGACATTGCATAGTCCTCCTCACTGAAATCCAATTCACTTGCATCTCATGGCATCACCTCCCTGATGTCACAATCCTCTTTGAGAACAAGGGACAAACAGTCATTGTGAGAAGTAAAAGGAGATGTCCAATGGGGACCCAATTGGATAGTTGGGCTACAGAGTTCTTTCTTTTTTTTGAGGGGTCATTGATTCAGTTCTAAGAATGGAATAGACAGGTTTTGAAAATAATACTTGACGGTAGACCATATCTTTGCAGCCATGCAATTAACTGAACAGACTGGCAGAATGGATAAGCTGCCAAAATTTGAGTCAGGGAAATCTGAGTTCAAGTTTGATTTCTAGGACTTTCTATCTGAATGATCTCAAGCAAGCCACTTAATATCTCTGTGCCTCAGACAACATTTTAGGGTTTCTCTACTAAAACATAGACACATAAATTTACAGATCCCTTCCTGTATAATTGATTGGAAGTTACAAAGATAGCAAGATCCCAGTCTGTTTTTTTAACCACAGAAAAGCATGTAAGTATGACAACAATGCCACCTTAAAGGAAGGGTGCTTCCTCCAATGTGATGTTTTCAATACTGAAGTTTAGATAATAATAATAATAGTAGTAATAACTAGCATTTTATAGAGCTTACTGAGTGCAAGGTACTGTCCTAAGCACTTTATAAATATTACCTCATTTGATCCTCACAACAACCCTGGAGTAGATGCTATTGTTTATTCCCATTTTACAAATGAGGAAACTAAGGCAAACAGATGCAGTTATTTGCCCAGGGTTGCACAGCTAGTAAGTTTCTGAAGTGGGATTTGAACTCAGGTCTTCCTGACTCCAGGTCCAGCACTCAATCTACTTAGATGCTGTTGAATTGAAGAGAATAAAGTATTAGTTTTAAAAAGAATAAAGCCAAGGGAATTTTAATAATGGCTTACAAACTTGTATACTACTAATTCTGGTCCAAGGTGATAGTCCAAAATTGTAAATGCCATGAAAACACTACATTTTCTAGAATTATTTCAGAATTTTCCACCTAATCCCTGGTCCCAAATGGTCTCCTTAAGGGACTCACTAGCAATCTTGCCCCTGGAGAAGAAACCAAGCCATGGGTGTTTTAACTGTTTTCATCTCTAGAACTTCTAGAATTCTTCTGTTCTGATACAATTTCATGGACACCCCCGATCAATCAATCTATCAAGCACTATGATGTGCCAAACTCTAGGGATACAAAACAGAGCAGTACTTAAATGGAGAATGATTGGAATATGAGGAGCCTTGAGGCAGGCTAATATATCAGCAGGCAATTGCAATAGTCTCATCAAATAATTCCCTAGTCATCTCCTTGACCAAAGTGCTCCTCTGTGGTCAACACTCTCCTATATGCAGTTTTCCCTATTAAAAAAAAAAACTAAAGTCTTTGAGGGCAAGGACTGTCTTTGCTTCTTTCTTTGTACCTGAATCATATAGCCCTGTGGTTGGCCATACCGTAAGAATTTAAAAATGGTTTTGTGTTAAAAATTTAGTGTGCTAATGCAAAGCTATGGTTGATTCTATTCTAAACATACAAGCTAGGAAATTCAGAGTTATGATTCTCATCACACAATAATTCATCCCTGTCATAGAATCTGTTTGTAATAGAGACTACTGGATGTGGTGATAACTTTTATAGCATCTGTTACATATGTGCAATGTATAAAGGTTATGGTAGCAGAGGGAATCATAATTCTCAGTTTTCTGATTCTCAGGATTTTAAGCAGTCACTTCCCCTCCTCCACCCAATTTCATTTTTCTTCTTTGTTGCTATCAACAGCACTTCTTTCATCAAGTTGAACATGATATGAAGGATATTTTGAACCTAACTGGAAATGATGAAAAGTTTAAGAAAAAATCTTAGCAAAGTCTAACTCTGATCACATCAAAATTTTATTTTATTTTAATGTGCTGTATTTTTCTATGCACTTAATATTAAGATAATTAAGAAATAACAAAAACTAGTCAAATCTTATACCCTCTTTAGAAATTTTCCCCAATAGTCAAATTAGAAGAGTGAGTAAAATGCCTTTAGACATCAAGGCTTATGAGGCAATGAAAAAATTTCCCTATTTCTTAGATTATCTTCTGAAATGAGTTTTGATGGGGAGAGACTGAAAATATTACCAAGTCTGTATTTCTCTTCTCTCCTTTTTTTATTTACAAGACTGCTCAAACTTATGTTACAATCAGAAACAATAGTTCTAAAATGCAATTCACTAAATTTGCATATTTTGCCATCTGTAGTATATGGGTTGATATTTGAATAGTCAAAATTTGGCATAATATCCTGGAATAGGGGAAGAGGATATCCTGCCCCCTAAATTAGGGGCAAGGTGCCTAGATATTGTATGTAAGATCTAAATTCCATAAATCTTAGATGAGAGAAAGAACTGAAGTCATTCAGAACTGTGGAGACAGGACAGGTGAATGAGAGAGTTACTGTTCTCCCTCAAACTAGAAACACTCATTCTGATTTGTTTAGCTTTTTTTCCCCAAGGTCATTTTTAACTTGGGGCACCAGAGTCAATGAATCTCTCCACACTAAATAAATTACTCCTTTCTCACCTATTAAATCAGACCGTATGAACAAATAATCATGTAACTCACCTGTAACAATTATAGGATGTTCAGGTTAGAAACTTGAATTTGAAGAAATGGCATTTTGTGGACATGTTTGTTTCTAATATATAATTCCCACTGGAATAAGGCAGATATATATGTACATACATGTAAACCCATACCATACATACATGTATCTTTACATCTGTACACACTTATACACATATGAATATGTGTTCAGTACAAAATATCCTTCATTTAATGTTCAACTTGATGAAAGAGATGTTGCTGATAGGCACAAAGAAGAGAAATGAAATTGGATGGAGGGGAAATGACTGTAAAATGCTAACATATACATCATTTATATATCTATATACATATATATATATATACATAATTTGACAACAAGAAATTTGAAAAGTGAATAAAGCATATCAATCCTATGCAATAGGCAGTGGCAAAGACTGGAAAGGGCCCTTAGGAGTCTTCTCTATAGAACACTAAGTAAGAGTTCCTCTAGGTCATTCTGTGTTTGAGTGGGTCAGAACATGGTCTACCACCTGGTTTGGATAGTCTTTCAGGTTTCCATAGCAATTGGCAACCTTAACATAGGAAGTACAGCTATCTTGATCATTTTTAACATAGTGGTCTCCTAATAAGCCAGACAAATCTTTAAAAATATGCTCTAGATAAGATGAAGACAATACATCATTATAGAAGAGTGTACAAACAAGGTCTCCAGTTAAAGAAAATTAGAGACTTGGGAAGCCTCTTGAGTAAAACTGTTTATGAACTCTGCTGCCAAGGCAAGTTTGGGGGCTCAGAATTGTTCTTAAAGGGGGGAAAAAAGTCTTTTTTTTTGACACTTGTTTTGGATTCTGGCCTAGACTGCCTCTGTTAGGCTTTTTACCTACTTCTTCCTGACACGTGGCTGTCAGCATCTCTCAGATAACTTGGAAGAGAGCTTGGGAGAATATTTTCCACAGACCCAAACAACGTACCTTATCCAAGTTATGTAGAGAATGTGGCAAAGGAGTTGGACACACCTATGTCTCCTGGTTCTTTTCATTCCTCTATAAGTAACTGACCCTTTTTTGGGGGGGGAGAGCCAAGGGGGAAATTTCACTATTAGCATCCACCCCAAAAAACTGGATTGCCAGTGCTGACTTTGTTTCCAAGATACCCTGGGTAAGCATAGGAAGAAAAATGTCTCCTCTGGTCCCATTTAATTAATTCTCAAGTCCAACATCCTTCACTGTTCTCCATCCCCCGCCTCCTTTTCCCTCCTTCCTCAAGCCTATTCTCCCAGTTCTCTGAGTGCACATTAAAGGGCCCTGTGGAAGCTGACAGGCTATTATGCAGATTCGTGAATTCATAATTCAAAATAAACCCATCAAAACATTTGGTCTTACTTTTAACCTTATTGTCCGGAGGAGTGGAAATGTTAAGACACAACCCGCAGATGAGATAAAGATAGCAGACAAAAGTTTTCCCACAGCCTTTTAGCCCCTTAACCATTCTAATCCTATTGAGAATATTGATGCCTGGCAAGACAATGAGGGAATGCCCAACACTGCCCACGGGGGCTGGGCTCCTGCTGGCTGCCCCCTTGCAGAGCACCCGCAGGGTTCTGTAGGGACCAGCTGCCCGTTGCCATGGAGACTCCTTCACCAAAGGGCAATGCAGGGCACCATATCCAACTGTATCCCCCCACCCCCCCACCCCCATACACACACACACACACACACACATACACACGCATACATACACATAGTCCTTTAACCAAACCACATGCTTATTAGAAGAAAGGAGAAAGTTTCCATTAAAATATTTAGGCTGATTACATTTAGAAACTTACTAACATGTGTTGAGTCCAATACCTCCCATTGAACACCCCGCCGGCAGGGCTCAGCGGACAGAAGAGGAACAAACATCGAGGATGTATCTTGGCATCCTAACCCTGTTTAACATTTTAATTAAGGAAGGGAGGGGGGGAAATCAGTGTCATTGGCTTTCTGTGGTCTCTAAGCGAAAGAGGGAGACTGATGGAGAATTCCTCAGAGGGTATGGTTGAGAGAAGTAGATTAGCTAATTAGAAATGTGCAGAGTGAATACCAGCAAGCTTCCCAAGCTGTGTCTGTATTTGGTAGGATCAGCCCTGCTACTGTTCATTTTCCTGGAGAGATTTCATGGGAACGTAAAGGAGTCTTCTGTTGGACTGTTCAGGTAGCTAAACTGAAGGCAGAATATTTTGCCACAGATAGTGATAGAAAGGCTATCCCACCATAACAGACTGGAAGGTAAAATCTGGGGCAGCAGCTCCTGGTTGGCAGCATTTGATTAGCCAGCTTGATTAGGAACCACTGCCCCCCCCCCAAGTCCTTATTTCAGATACCTACATTGGACACTTTGACATCCCTCCTGCCAGCCCAGGAATTATGGAAGGAGGGCTCTGTGAGGCCACAAATGTTATCATCTCCATTTTACAAATGAGTTGGTGAAAATAGAAGGTTTGAAACAGCATAAAAATGGATTGCCTGGGTCAAAGCCAGGGGAAGAACTCAGCAGTTCCTGGCTTCCAGGGGTGGGTGCTGAGCAAGCTTGCCCTCTCTTACAAAAACACACACAGGATGCTAATCTATTGTGTCGTTCTCTTCCCCCCCGCAATCCCCCACCCCTCCATAAAAAGCAAACTGGGCAACAGAAGGGAGGACTGAAATAGGAAACTTCAGACAAAAAGTTATTTCAACCAGAGGATGTGGACGAATTTTTAATGTTTTCTGAACTAAAAACAGCAAGCTGAACTTACATACACATACACACACATACACACACACACACACACACACACACACACACACACACAGCACACATATAGCAGGTGCTAAATTATCTCTTATAATTGACATTAAATTAGATTTTTCTTCTGGCCTCTCTTATCCTTCATCAGCCAAGAGTAGAGAGATCACTCTGTAGGAATTGACTTTGACCAAAGTTGGCACCCTGGCCTGGGCATCAGATGACCAAGGTCACACCCCTAAGAGGCAAAGATTGACCCAGAAATCCAGGCTCTTCTTTCTCAAGCCATTACTCTGCCTCCTCGACTGAGACTCCCCCATTCACACCCCCATTACATTCCCCCCTACCCCCCCCATCCCAAAGTGATAGGGAACAAGTGAACTATGTGCTAATTGCGTTAAGGCACTTTCTCTGATGGAATAGTAGCTTTCCCCATGGTAACAGTGATTAAAAGTTGACAATGAAGGGCTCTCCTGCCCCTGTCTGGGAAGTGATTGCCACTTTACAGAACAATTCAGTCCAGATAGAAGTTTATTGTGCACATTTCTCCTAAGCTGACTGCTCAGGTCACACACCCTGAAGCCTTCTTTCTCTCTCCCAGGGCTATTTTCAAGCTGATTTGGGGGAGGGGACCAAAGGATATTTTGCAGGCCAGTGTGTGTGTGGGGGGGAGCAGAGTAGAGGGAGGGAGATGGCAAATGAGAGCTATTTGTGGAGGGAAGGGAGAAGGGGAGAGAGGATGCTGTATTCAGTCCAGTTTGGGGAGGGGGTGGAGAATGAATGTTTATAACTTGAATGCAAGTCATCTCTAAAGAACCCCCATGCTTCATTAAACATCTTTAAAAATGCTCATCGCTCTGCCAAGAGGGGGTAAGGTAAATTCTCCTTCCATTTTTGTGTGGCTTTCTAAGGCTCTCAGCATTCCTATTTTCTACTCTGTAGGGTAAGGGCTTGTCAAAGTTAGGGCAAAAATAAACATTGCCAGCAGAGGCTAAATCATACAGCTCTAAGGTACCCCAGAAGCGAAATCCTCAGAAGATAGTGAGAGATGGAGCAGTAGGTCACATATGAATGGAACAGCTAAGAAGAGAGGGAATTTATTTTTCTATGTTTATATCACTTCCCCTTCTTTTTTCTCCTTTTCCCCCAGAGGATAAATTCAAAGTAAAGAAGCTCTCTTCCCCCAACCCATATAACTGTGAGGCATATGATATTTCTGGCAACCAAAGATTCATGGTAATATAAGGAACAATTTGTTAACCGCACATTTCATTCTGTCTACATTGTAGGGAGAAGATATCTTTTTTAAGGAAATACTTTTTTTGAGATTTAAAAATATCACCATTACTTTCCAATAATACCCCTCCCCCCCCACACACATATAATGGAATCTTCTCTTTTAAGAAATAATAGTGAAGTGAAATAAATCAACATATTGGCCACATTCAACAAAGTCTGGCTTCACTATAGGGAGACTAATCCTCATACATTTTGAACACTAACATAAGAATTTGGAGTGAAGCTAATTTTCACTCTAATTAAGAAATTCAGATTTAAGAGCCTGAATTTTAAAAAAAAAAGCCAGTTGGATAATAGAGAAATTATTTCTTCATCTCCCTATAAATAAAATAAAATGTCTTAGAGTGTACTTTTCCTTTGCTATTTTTATTAGAGACACTCCAGGGGTCAGGGATATTAATGCACCTCAAATTAGCCTAAGGAAGGCCTTGCCTGGTAAATATACTGAAGGATGAAGGATAAGGAGGTAAGAAATATCCCCACCTCCAGACAGCTCAATGGATATGATCTTTGTCATAAGACTTGACTTTTAGTTCTTTATCTAGAAATATAATTATTCAGTCCATATCTTGTGTTTTATTCATCTTTTATAAAGAAGTTAGTATCCTTTTATAATCAATAAAGTTTTACATAGATAGATGGATAAATGATAGAGAGAGATGTGTGTAGATAGATATAGAAAAAGAGATAAATATGAATATGAGGCAACTAGATGACTAAGTGGATAGACTGCCAGATCTGGAATCAAGAAGACTCATCTCCCTGAGTTCAAACCTAGTCTCAAGATAATTACTAGTGCTGTGACTCTGAGCAAGTCACTTATCCATGTTTGCCTCAGTTCCCTCATCTGTAAAATGAGCTGAAAAAGGAAATGGCAAACCATTCCACTATCTGATGTTTTCTGAAGAGACAGGCATGACTAAAATGACTGAACAACAATCTCAAGATATAGATATATAGACCTTGATCTGGCTCTATTTCTCTACTCATCCATTTATGTGTCTGTCTGTCTGTCTGTCTGTCTGTCTATCTGCCTCTACCTAGCCATATTTATCAGATTAGGAAGTACAAAGATTTTTCCAGAAAGAAAGTGCACTTTCTTTGTTAGCAAAAGGATAATTCTTCACACATAAAAAAACAATAACCCCAACACTCAAAATAAATTGTATAGAGACAACAAATCTAAATATTTACAATATAAAGATATCTATTTGCTACTGGAATTTGCTCCATTTTCCTTGAAAATTAATTTACTTTTACCAATTATTACCTTTAGACATGTTTTTTGTACCTAGTACACTGGATAATCACTCAGATTTCTGTAATACCATGAATGTGAAATGCCTTTTAATGACAGTACTTCAATTCAACAAGGTATATTAAGTGTCTCCTTTTTGCTGGATACTGTGCTAGCTGACAGGAACATTAAAACAAAAATTGGTAGTCTCTGCTCTAAAGGAGTTTGCATTCTACTCGAGGTAATAAATACAAGAAACTATAAATTCTTCACCTGTAAAAATGTTAACTGATTGAAGATTAATAGTATACCAAACCATATGTTGAGCCAGGACAAGACATTCAAGTTTCTTTGAGTCATTCCTTATAATTTGGAAATTGTGTCCCCACCACACCTCCATACATTATAGTACAACAGAAGCTTTTCACCTTTCCTCTAAAAGACATGCAGCCATGACTGTCCTAGCTCATACTTGCTGAAGACCAGAAATGTCACATTTCACCTTTCTTCTTAAGGAAGATTGGAGAGAGGGAACCTAGTTTCTCTGCCATGGACTCCAATAAGCATTGTTTTCCCAATTTTAGGGGATCCCTCACATCCCTATTTCATTTAATTAATTAATCATCAGAGGAGCTTTCTTTAGAAAGGAATACTTATTTCATGGTTATAACAAAAACAAAAATATATCACATACATATACCTCTAACATTTGGGGGAGACATAATATCTCCCTTGCATCTCAGTTTAGGGGCTATCAAGTTCACAACTTAGACCAATTCCTATATATCTTAGTCCCACCAAATATGAGTTAGAGAACTAGGTACCCTTGTTTCTCAAGGCTTCCATGCTGAACCCACAGCAATATCTGGTCTGGAATCCTGCTTCTGAGGTCACCTTGATTCCAGTCTTACTTTAGAGACTCTATTGCCTGTACCTAAACCTGAAAAAGAGAATTAACACAGACTAAACCAAAAAACCCTAAGTCTATTTCTCTGAACCACAAAAAATATAAAAGGGGTGTGGGAGAAGAGGAAGTCAATCTTTCTCCTCATTCTCTTCAGTTCATGGTTCTGGTACCATGGATGAACAGGACTTTCACCCCTCCCATCCTAATCCTACCTCCCCCCCCCCAACCCTGCTAGAAAGAGAAGGAAAATCTGTCCCCAGATGAGAGTTTTAAAGATGCAGCTTCTACCAACTATGCACTCATGTAGTTGGGGAATACAGTTTGTCCTGTCCCAAAGTAGATCCCTAGCATCTTCCACCTAGATGAGCATGGGCAAGGTCCCATTATGTATACAACTGGGCTTATCATAAAACAAATACCTACAGTACCTGCCATGTAAAGTTCATGTCACTTCAAATATATGCATTATATCCTATCATTCAAAAAAGTGTTCTTTTTGCAGCCTCCCATCTTCACCCCCCCACCCACCCCCATGCTTATCTCACTTTAGGAGGTTTGCTTCATTGCTTGGTCCTAAGTCCCAGTTCTGACTGCAAAAGCTAAACCAGAATTTCCACAACAAAAAAAAGAGTCACATTCATTTGGCCCTCTTCCTTGTCTTAGTTTTCTCCCAGCAGAGTGAACAGGTGTGGAATCTGCATTAGCTGGAACCCTGAGTGCATGTCTGCTTTGCCCTTCAGTAAACTTTCCTTGGTTGCATTCCAGAAACAATGTGCGTTATTGGTGTAGTTTCAGAGCATTGATTATCCCTAAGATTTATCAAATTTTGCAATTGAACATGATTGTACTGGGTGATAACAGCATCTAGGAGAACCTTGGGCTCTGGAATACTGCTTGAAAAGTCTTAAATGAAGGTGTCATTCATGAGTTAGTAATAGCTGGCCTTGTCTCAGTATCTTTGCATCATTCTTTGCTAAGGCAGATTATTCACACATGACAATGTTCAGAAATGGATTATTTCAATTTGTATCATGAACAATATTCAAGGGGAGAATTTAAAAGGCAGATTCATGTGGCTAAGTGAGCACCAGATTAGTGACCCAGACCAGTAATCAGAAACACTTCCAACTTGTCACTAATTAGGCTCACGTCCAGAACCAGGGTCTGTTGGCTTTCCTCTGAGCGTTCTCACTTCCTGTGTGGAAACTGCCTAATGGGAGTTGGGAACTGTTATCGTCACTTATTACAAATCTTCCAAGATTTGGTCCTCAAACCTTCTTAGGGTCTAGAGTTATTGTGGGGCAATAAGGGCACAGGGGCTCTGGGAGTCTGCCTTTTCATGTTGTCCTAATTTCCATTCACTCTTGTGCTCCCTAAATCCAATCCAATGCAAGAGCCTCCTATGTCCAAACCATTGTGCCAAGTGCTGAAGATATTAAGGCAAAAAGAGATAGAATCCCTGGCTTCAAGGAGTTTACATTCTACTAGGAGGATGTTAACAGATAAAAAAATAAATATATATGTATATATATATATACATATATATACATACACACACACTCATGTACCTATATATATCCACAATCCATATATATATATATATAGATTGCATGTCTAGATATATCTTGTATCATCTCTACATAAATAAATATTTAGAACAGTGAGAAAAATAAAAATGCACTAACATTTTGATCTGTTTAGTGCCCTCAGTAAAATATAACATATATACATATTTATGCATGTGTGCATTATTACTTATATGATATGTACATGTGTACATCTACAATATAGATGTGTTGATATGTGTACTTTATATATTTACACATGCATATATCTAATATCTATCTCTTGATATCTATATTCAAATCTATATCTACATATCTATTTATATATGCATATCTATCATATATCTATAGCTATATCTATCTATATAAATATAGCTATCTATATCTATCCAACTGTCTATCTATCTATCTATCTATCTATCTATCTATCTATCTATCTATCTCTCTAATATGAAGAGTGAGAACCATATATAACAACTGGTGGATGAAGAAAGGCTTTTAACACAAGAGAGCACCTAAGCACAGCCTTGAAGGAAGCTAGAGATTCCATCTGAGAGGGCAGGGCCAAACCCGGCAGTTCTGATCAATGTCTTGCCTCTAGACTGATTATTCTGGAGGAGAGAATGAGACTTATGACTTTACACAGGACTGACTCACTTAAATCCAATTCACATTTAACTGAAGAGGTCACTCTCCTGATGTCGGTGGTCCTCCTCAAAAATGGGCAAACTATATCTGAGAGGATAACATACCATACTCCTCAAACTCACCCTCATATCACCTGAGGACACTCACCCAAATACATACACAAACACTAATACATATGCTAACACACTTGTACAGGCACACAGGTGGACTCATACTCAAAGAATTTGTAGATGGTCATGGCATTAATTAGCTACTCCCCATTCCTAACACAATCATTCCAAGCCTGGCACTATCTTTCCACCCCATACACATTTATTCTCTATATATTTTGTTTTTCTCTTGTTGTCACACTCCACCACAATTACTTGGGGACTTGTATACAACCTTGCCTATTCCACTCATTAGAGGCATCAAGAGAAGCTCTTGCTATTCTCTTATGCCTGTGGAAAGTAATCAATCACTATGGACTGATTCAAGCCCTCTTCAACCTTCACTCACTTCTATTGCCTTTTCAGACTGTCCTTATTCCTCTCTCCCATTTTCCTGCTTCTCTTCTAAGTGGTATTGGGAAGGGAAAGCATGAAAACAAAGGCCATGACCTTCCTGTCCACCTACTCTTCACTGGCTTTCAGTTCTTTACTAGGGCTACTCTCCTTGTGATTAGACAAAGGAATTTTGGAGTTTGTGAATGTGGAGACGATTAATTTGTGGATAATGGCAAAGTTGAGGGTATGACGATTTCTGTGTACAGTTGAGGTAAGGTGGAAAAGTAGGTCATTGAAAATGACTATGGGAGATTCAGTTTATATCTCTCTCAGCCCTAATTTTCTCATCAATAAAACAAGGAGGTTGAATTTCCAGGTCTAAATTTCTGATTCTATGAACTGGGAGGATATTTAGTGTTGGAAAGGGATAACTTTCGTAGAAGTGAGCAGTCTGGGATCACTGAAAATCCTTTCCATTTTCTCTTTTGGCTGCTGGCTGGATTAGTGGGTAGGACCTCAAGTTTAAAGATAGCCTTAGATACTTATTAGCCCTGTGAGCAGCTAGTCATGGAATATCTGTCTGCCTCAGTTTCTTCTCCTGTAAAAAAAATGGGAACATAGCACCTTTATCACAAGGTTGTTGTGAGGGTCAAATGAGATAATGTTTATAACAGTGCTTTATAAACTTTCATACTCCATAAAAATGCTTGTTTTGTTTTTGTTGTTATTTTGAATTCAAGGACCCTTTGTCCATTAGTAGTAACTATCTGTAAAATAAACCAATTGACCTAGATGACCCTGAAGTCCCTTCCATCTTCAGATCTATGATTCTCTGCTACTGAAAATAGCCCAGTTTCTAAAATTTCACAGGATAACTATATTTTTGTATTTGTAAGGGAGAAAGAGCCCTGAGTGGAACAAATGGGAAGAAGGGCAAAGGTTAGCAGCTCTGTCTCCCCAGTCTTGGCTAAGGACTTCCTTGAGGCTTATTGAAACTTCAAGGTAATTTGTATGGCCCTGGCACAAGTTAACAGAGACATGTCAGGAGTTGAAAGGAATGTACTTGCTCCAACCTAAATATCAAGGCAGCCTGAGGGATTTCCTGTTAAGTGCAGTTGGGGAAAAAATTCTTCACCTGGGGGGCCGTGTGTATGCCCTATTGGGTGGGGTTCCTTGCTTGACTAACAGAAGAGTGAAATATGTTGTTAGCTCAAGGTGCTTTAGAAAGGTGGCCCCCCAGAAGGGGAGGCACCCAGGTGCAGCCATACGTAGTGCACAGAGTTAGGAAGATTCATGAATTCAAATCTGGCCTCCGATACTAGCATGTAACCCCATTTGCCTCAATTTTCTCATTTGTAAAATGGACTGGAGAAGGAAATGGCAAACCACTCCAGAATCTTGGAAAGTAAACCCCAGTGGAGTTGAAGCAGGGTACAGAGAAAATGCTGTAACCTTTTGAGGCTTTTCTGTTCTTTGCAAGGTGTTCTCTCTTCTGTATTGACTATTTTGCAATCTCCATTTCCTTTTTAAGCATTGTAACCTTTTTAACTTCAACTTCTGCTAATCAGCCTGTCCTTTAAGTAGCTCACTATCTTGCTATTTCTCCAGAGAGTTTAAACAGTGAACTATTTGCAGTCATCTGTGAGCTTTATGTAGTAAACTGTGAACTTTCTGTAATAACATGTGAACTTTGCAGTAACCTGTGAATTAAAATCTAAGCCTGCCTTATCCTCCTGAGTCAGAGTTAGTGAGTTTTTCACCCAAAACAAACTCCATAGATTGATCTTTGAGCCACCTTTCCCTGAGAACATTTTTCCACCATCAGGGTCACAAAGAGCTGGACATGACTGAACAGCAGCAACATAAACCCATTGAAGAGGGTTTACACACACTCTGGCAATGGGCAGGAGCAGTTTTGTAGAAGAGTAAAAAAAAGTTCGCTCCCAAATCAGGCAAGAAACAACAAAGGACTCTTTTTTGACATGTGATTTATTTTGCCATTCCAACCAAATCAAAAGCTTTACAATTAGATTTTTGGTTCCTGATAATTACAATAACTCTCATTTCTATATCATTTTAGAATTTGCATGTGCTTCTCATACATATATATGTATATGTATATAATATATATATACATATATATATTATATACATATATGTATGTATCATCCAATTCTCACAACAACCCTGGGAGAATTAGGGCTATTATGAGGATGTTTTTATAGTTGGGAAAACTGAGACCCAGAGAGGTTAAGTGACTGGCCCAACATCATACCGCTAGTCTAAGGTGAAATTTGAACTCAGGTCTTCCTGATTCCAAGTCTAACAAATGCCTGCTTACTACCCCACACTTCCTCTGATCTGTTAGTAGAGAATTCATTATGTAGAAACAGAGAAATATTAAAGAAGCATTTTAAATTATCCTAGTCTGAAGCATTTGGATGGATCTGAAAGATCCTTAATGTTCTTTAATTATCAATTCCTCTCTCTTATCAACCCAAGAAGCTCCTCCCTTGAAATAATTAGGGCAATGAGCAGAAAAGGGAAAAGACCTTCAGCTTAAATTTAGCTCCCCAAATCTTAGAACTGACCACTTATAATCATATCTAAAAGGTTGTACAACATCTGATATTTTTTTTAGGTTTTTTTTTTTGCATGGCAAATGGGGTTAAGTGGCTTGCCCGAGGCCACAAAACTAGGTAATTATTAAGTGTCTGAGACCGGATTTGAACCCAGGTACTCCTGACTCCAGGGCCGGTGCTTTATCCACTGCGCCACCTAGCCACCCCAACATCTGAAATTTTTGATACTTATTATTGTCAGATCATCCTTTACAGTCCTACAACACAATATACTCTATCACCAGTAATACACTAAGATTCACATGATTTTCTTAGGGCAGAGGATTGGTCAGGGAGGCTATAAATTAAAAGGAAAAATTACTCCCTTCTATACAATGAAACCTTAAAATCTTCTCCTTTGATATTGTTCATTAAAATCATAGAAATGGAAGAAACCATGAGATTCCATATAATTAAAATTCTTTTTCCCAGCAAAGTCTAAAACAGGAGTAGGCAACCCAATAAACCCCAGTGTAGACATGAGTAAAATCTTAACAATTTTTAGTGGTGAAGGAGTTAATTGATAAATTTTCTTACTTTTGTTCTGACAAGCAAATATTCTGCAATGTATTTGAAACTTTGTTGTTCAGTCATTTCCAATTTCTCTTGATCCATGGATCATAGCATGCCAGGACCTTCTTTCTTGGCAAAGATACTGGAATAATTTTCTATTGCCTTCTCTAGTGGATTGCTTTATATCAGAATTCTTCACCATGACTTGTCCATCTTGGGCAGCCCTACATGGCAGAGCTTGTGATTTCACTGGATTATGCACAGAGTTCTGTTCCAACAAGGCAGTGGTCCAGGAGGGGATATTCATGACTATGCCCCCACAAGGTACGAGCCTGAAAACAGCAAAACAAAACAGTCTAGTTAGTAGACATTTACTAAGTCTTTACTGTGTGTCAGACGTTGTGCTGATCTGGGGATACAAAGAAAGGATTCCCTGCCCCCACCAAAAAACCCAGTCCTTGACATCTAAGGGCTCATAGTCTAATGGAAAGGACAATATGCAAAATAATGATATACAAACAAGTTACAAGGAGGATAAATTATAGATAATCAACAGAAAGAAGGCACTAACATTAAGGGAACTTAGTAAAGATTTCTAGTAGAAGGTAGGATTTTTAGCTGATACTTGAAGAAAGGGGAAATGAGGAGGAAGAAAATTCCAAGAATGGGAGGCAGCCACAAAAATGCCTGCAGTTTGGAGATGGAGGGTCTGGTGGGGTAACTGCAAGGAAATATGTGTCCCTAGCTCACAAAGTACATGGTGGGCATAAGAAGAGTGGAAAAGAAGTAAGGGACCAAATTATGAAGGGTCCATGGCTGAGAGGATTGGGAAAGGACTTCTGCCTTTGAGAAGGGAATGTAAAAAACTTTCTTGATAAATAAAAAGCATTTTTTTAAGCACAAAGTCAATGTGGTCAATGAAGTTCCTAAATGGAGTACAAGTTCAGGTGCCAGAGATGGAGAATTCAGGCAAACTGTCTACAATGCAGTCTCTTTTCTCCCTCTGCCTTTCATCCTTGGCTTTGCAACTCACCAAAATAAATAAACTCCAGTGACTCCCTATTACATCTAGGATCAAATGAAAATCATTTGATAGGAACGATAAGATTATGGGGATAATTTGACTTGTCTGGCATGTATTACTGTTTCTTTCTCTCAACGTACCTTGCTGATTCAGCTAGATTGGCCTGCCTGCTCTTTGTTTGACGACTGGTAAGGATGGGTGACCCCTTCTCGATAGGAATTACTTTCCCAGATGATGGCTATGATGGCTCTGTGGGGGTGGGGGTGGGGATGGGGGATAAGTAGCTCTAGATTTATATGCATATATGTATTCAGTGATTTTAAAAAAGTTCATTGAAATTCCAAAAATTATTCATATTTTCTAAAGATAAATCATGAGTAAATAATACTTTTACTTAATACATATTCTTGGTGACATCTGCAGTAACATTAGACCAATAAAATCTTTTTCTTATTAGCTCTAGGGGTTCTTTCTTGGTCCTTATATTCAGTCATCATGTGGACTTTTCATATCCGTGGAGTGTTGTGCTTTAATTAGCACCAACTCCTTCCTGCTTCCAGTCTAAAACATAACTCCATTGCATGACTCCATTTTTCTGCTTTTATCTTAACAATGAAATTCTTTTTGGCCATTGGAACTTGAATCATTTAGGATTTCTTCTTCTTTTTCCTTTTTTTTGTCTTTCATCATTTATTTGGCTTCTTCATTAGCTATACGTTTTCACTATTCATTGTCCACAGACAAACGAGGCTAGGAAGGGAGATTTAATAAATGAGGCTCATATAGGCAGCTGGCGTACCTTCTGGTGAAGGTCCTATGTTCTTAACTACACCTTCATTTGATTATGATCCAGCTTCCTAGGTTTCACATATAGCTTTCATTTTATTATTTTTTTATTTTTCAATAGTACTTTTCCCCAATTTCAAGGAAAGACAATTTTTAACATTCATTTAAACTATTTAAGTTCCAAATTTTTGTTCTCCCCTCCTCCTCTTACAATTGTAAGCAATTTGATAGAGGTTATATATGTGCCATCACATGTGCAATATTTCTATATTAGTCATGTCACAAAAGAAGAAACAGGCCAAAGAAAAAGACTTGGGAAAAATAAAGTGAAATTAGTATGCTTTGATCTCCATTCAGACTCTATTACTTCTTTCTCTGGATAGCATTTTTCCAACACAAATACTTTGTAATTGTCTTGGATTACTGTATTGCTGAGAAGAGCTAAGTCTTTCTTAGTTGATCATCCAACAATGTTGCTGATAGTGTACTATATTCTCCTGGTTCTGCTCACTTCCTTCAGCATTAATTCCTGTAAGTCTTTCCAAGTTTTTCTAAAATTCATCTACTCATCATTTCTTAGAGCACAATAGTATAACATTACATTCATACACAAAGCTCTCATTTTAGAAAGATTATTCTGGCAGTCTGGGAAATGGATGGGAAAGGGAAGAATCTAGAAGCAGGAATATAAGTAGCAATGGCTGAGTGAAGTGTTGTAAATATAGGATGCATAAGATCAGACAAGCAGGATAAGGACCATAGCAGGTGAAGTTCCAGACTTGGAATCAGAAAGACCTGTGTTCAAATATTCAGATAATTACTAGCTGTGGGACCCTGGACACATCGCTTAGCTTTAATGGGTCTCAAGTTCTGTTTTTCTTAAATGAGGGAGGCTTGGATTCAATGACTTCTAAGATCCATTTTAGTTCTAAATCTCTGATTCTATGACAATGAGTTTCATAAAGGAGGCAAGGGAGAGCAAAGAGTTAAGGATGATTCTGAAGTTGTGAACCTGCCAGAGTGACTGGAAGGAGGTGGTGTTCTCAACAGGAAAAAACAAAAAGAATTAAAGAATTGCCCTCAGCTCTTGACTTTTCTGCAAGTCTTGCTGATTCTGCCTCTTTGGCATCTTTTGCCTCTTTCCCCTTCTCTATATTCACACCATCCTAGTCCCTGTCATCCCCTCCATGGAACCTACTATGATAACTATCCAATTGTACAGTCATCCCAGAGTTACCCTTTGCTCCCATCCATCCTCTGCAAAGCTGTCAAATTGGTATTCCAAAAGCCAAGTCTATCCACCAGAATACCGGACTCAAGATGTATCAATGGCTCCTTGTCATCTCAAGGAAAAACTCCTCGATTTCAATATTTGAAGCCCTTCATAATCTAGCTCCAGCTTCTGTTTCCAGGCTGAGTATACTTCACTTTCCCCTTATATTTTATTTCTTCCTGTCAAATTAAACTACTTGCGGTTCCATCTCCTATCTTTGTAAAGCCTTGTATAGTCTGTCCGCATTTTATACACAGAATTATTTACCTTCTTAGAATCTTAGAAGCTTAGAGCCTCTTCCTTTTCAGAATCCTTTGCTCTCTTCTAGGCTTATCTACAGAACTGTAAGAGGCCTTTCTTAAGGGTAATAGTAATAATAATCAAGATAATTATAACAAAAGCATTTATACAGCACCATAAGTTTTGCCACTTGATTTAGCCTTTCTTGGGACTTCCGGGTCAAATGACCAGCAAGGCAGCAAGGTGAAATAGTAATCATTTTTCCAAATTTTCCATAATTCACCAATCTCACCCAAAATGTTTTATGTGCCAGATATAGAGTAATTATAACTAAATTCACAGAAAACAGAATCCCTGATGAGGTAAAATCCTCAATAAATTAACACCAGAGAACTCTAATACTTAAAAGTGTTCAGGCAGTGACTTCTTCCCAACAAACCTACCTGTGTCCACAGCAGGAGCACAAGCAAATTTGCAACCTAACATGGCATTCTTCAACTTGAGCTTAATCATAAAATGTTTTTTAAAATGGACATTCAACCAAAGGAAAACATTTCAGGCTTTCTTGCAAAAAAAATTAAAATTAGAAAATAAAACAGAAGTAAGCACAATATTTGACTCATGAATATGTTCAACAATAGAAAAATTTAAAAGGTAAGTAAAACTGCCAAGGAAATAATAAATAATAAAATCAATTTTTTCTGCATTTGAGGTTTCTGTTTTAAAAAGTCTGACTTATAGGATGAATGAATAAAGATGGATTTGTAAATAAGTGAGTTTTAAAAAAAACAGGGTGATAGGGAATAATGAAAGTTAAAGAATCAAAAGAAGCAAGGATGAAAGAGCTGAACTGGATTAACTCATCTGATCAATCATTGGATTTCTAAGAGCAATAGAGAGAAATCCATAAGATACTATAGTGCATATGAGGGATACAAATCTATGCTATGGTAAGGCCCTTCATATCTCCCCCCTCTCCTTCTAAATATTTCTTTCTTTTTATTTTTACTTCAGAGATACCACATTTTTAAAATTTTCTTACCTTACCTAACTTGCTTACTGATCTACTGCACTTGGTTCTCATATTCTTTTTAACTCTTTAAGATATATATTTCCTTGACCTCTTTTCTTTTTCCATGCTTTCTGCTTTAATAATTTCATTTACTGCAGAGGTTTCTGTGCAAAATACTCTCAAATTTCCATCTTCAGACCTTCATCTCCAACATTCACAAGCTATCTTTGCAAGTATGTGAATCTTTACTTCAAAGATCAACAAGTCCAAAAGCAAGTTTATTATTTCCTTCTCCCCCTTCCATACTGCTCTTAAATCTGAGTTCATTACTGCTGTTAATGGCTCAATTCTACATTTCATTTCCCCCATTGGAAACCCTGATGCTCTTGATATAACCCAAGGAGGATGCCATGGAAGAGGGTGTCCAACCTGGGTTCAGGGAGAGTGGGCTTCAAATTTTGCCTCTTGATTCTTACTAGTTGTGTGAGTCTTAAATAAGTTACTTAACCCTCTCTCAGTTTGCAAATTGATGTAAATAGATGCAAGTGCTGGATACAAACTTCCTAGGGTTATTGTGAAGGTCAAAAGAGAGAAATTCCAAGTACTTATACATCTCAGGGTGTCAGATGGCCATCCTATCACTATGACTTTGCTCAGCTGTTCCCTGTACCAAGAATTTCCAATATCATCCCATCTTCTTTACCTATTAAATTCCTCCCCACCTAGTTCAAATGCCACATGGTTCATAAAGGTTTCCTTTATCTTTCCAGCCAGAAATAACCTTGCATACAGATTCTCATGGACCTATTTTGCACTTCTACTTATCATATAATATTATGCATTCAAGTTATCTTTGGCTCTTACTATCTGCAGGATAGACTTCAAACTCTAGAGTGGATAAGTATAATTATAGAGATGCAATTTGCCATCTCCTCAGAGACCATTTAAGTGTTTTGCATTTAATCAATCAATAAATGTACATTATTAGGTAGCTAGGTGTTTCAGTGGATAGAATGCTAGCTCTGGAGTCAACTTCATGAGTTCAAATTTGGCCTCAGACACTTACTAGTGAGGTGATCTTGGAAAAGTCAATTTACCTGTTTACTGCAATCTCCTCATCTGTAATATGAAATGAAGAAGGACATGGTAAAACCATTCCAGTGTCTCTGCCAAGAAAACCACCAAACAAGGTCATGCAGAGTTGATACAACTGAAGTCACCTGTGCTAAACTCTGAGGATACAAAGGAAAAAACAAAAATCATCCCTTCCTTTAAAGAGCTTAAAACTTATTGCTTAATATAATTGAATTATTTTTGTTTAGTATAGGTCACAATTAACCTAAATTATTGGATCACTCCCTGTTTGGAATAATTGCTTTCACCTGTTTGTAGGACAACAGATTATACTTTTAAATTCAGTTAGTCATCTTGAAAATTAATGCTGTGTTCTGAGCTAAGAACTCTCTGTTTGCAAAAATTGCTAGGAAAACTGAAAAATATGGCAGAAAATAGGCATAGAACATCTCATGCCATATACCAAAATAAGGTCCAAATGGATACATGATTTAAACAAAAAGAGTGATACCATAAGCATGATGATGATGATGCCATGACAAGCATGTGAACTGGATTTGAGTGAGGGAGGGTTGTACTACCAACCTCACTTTCTCCTCCAGAGTCATCTTGGTCCAGTGGCCAGATATGAATCAGGATAACTGGAGATGGAACTGGATGTGAGGAAATCAGGGATAAGTGACTTGCCCAGGGTCATATAACTTGTAGGTGTCAAGTGTCTGAGGCTGGATTTAAACTCAGGTCCTCATGACTCAAGGGTCAGTGTTCTATCCACTGTCATCTAGCTGCCCTACAGATCAAGGAATACTTTATGCTGTCAAATCTATGGGGAAGGGAAGAATTTATGACCAAACAAAACATAGACAATATTATGAAATGCAAAATGTATAATTTTGATTGCATCAAATTAAAAATGATTGGCTAATATTACAGAAAAGGAAAATGATAAAATGATAAATGTTGGAGATGATATGGGAAAATTGGGACACTAATTCTTTGTTGATGAAGTTATGAATTGATCCAACCATTCTGGAGAGGAGTTTAGAACTATGCTCAGTGGGAAATTAAACTGTGCATACCATTAGATCCAGTAATACCACTACTAAATCTATATTCCAAAGAAATCATAAAAAAGGGGGAAAGAACTACATGTACAAAAAAATTTATAGCAATTCTTTTTATAATGGCAAAGAACTGGACAAATTAGTATGAACAAGTTGTGGTATATGAATGTAAAGTACTGCTATGTGCTATAAGAAATGATAAGCAGCAGATTTCAGAAAAACCTGGAAAGACTTATATGAACTGATACTGAGGGAATTGAGCATACATATTTACAACAACACTGTGTGAAGATCAACTATGATTGACTTAGCTCTTCTCAGCAATGCAACAATCCAAGACAATTCCAAAACACTTGTGATGGGAAATGCTATCCACATCAAGAGAAAGAATTATGGGATCTGAATGCAGATTGAAGGGTACTCTTTAATATTTTTTTTTGTTTTTTGTGGCTTTTCCTTTTGTTCTGTTTCTTCTTTCACAACATGACTAATGTGGAAATATGTTTCCATGATTGCATATATATAATCTTTATCAGATTGCTTGCTCTCTTGGGGAGAGGGGAGAGGAGGAAAAGTGAGACAAAAAAAAATTGAAATATAAAAATTCATGCTGAAAACTATCTTTACATGAAATTGGAAAAAAAATACTATTTATATAAAAAAAAGAAAATTCATGCTGTGACTTTTGGGGCAGTGAGAAATTGGAAACAATAGGATACCCACTGACTGGGGAATGGCTGTATAAATTGTGGCATAGGAATGTAATGGGATACTTACTCTACTTCCCATGAAGAGGAGAAATTTCATTCAGAGAAACATGGAAACTTTTACATAAAATGACACTGAACAAAGTAAATGGAAATAGAAACACAATGACAAGAAAGGGTTAAATGAAAACAACTCTAAATGAAAGTCAAATGCAGTTTAATGGTGATGACAAATCCCTGGACTCAGAGAACAGACTAAAATATTTCAATCTGGTAGAGAGGTGGGAGGCTACAGGTGTGGAATACTGCATATGCTACAACACATGATCACTCCATTCCTTATTTTTGTTTGTTTTTTTTCTTTGTTATAATGGATGATTCATTAAAGGAGGGTACTATATTAAGAAATTACTTTATTAGCATGGGAGAGGTCTCTATGTGGACCAGTGAAAATCTGAACAGCAGTTCATTACTGCCCTACTAATAAGAGGTATATAAACTTTATATAAAAAGCACATTAGATTTGTAGGAGTTAGATGGGAAAGTTCCTTAGGGTCAAGTTCTCTTATTTTCAGAGCAAGAAACTAAGGGAAGTGACTACCTAAAGTCACTTATAGCGCTTGTAAAGTAGCAAAGCCAAGAATATAACCAAGACGCTTTATCGTCTGACTGTGAAACAATTATTACATTTCAAATAGTTGGATGGTCATCAAACTAGTTTGTTCTTTCAGTAATAGAGTTCTATAAGCCCTGCCATGTCAGTTGGATATAAAATCAGCTTTCCCCTGGCAAATATCCTGCCATAGTAGAATAAATTTGGGAGATAAGAGTAAATTTTTATTGCACAGCAGGCAGGGTAAAACAGGGTATGACAATAGAAGTTTCAGTCTTAGGCACTCTGCCTTGTATGGCGCCAGCTACAAGTCTTGTATTTCAACTTTGCCGCCCTTCCCCCTCTCCTCAACCTCCATAAAAGGGAAAGAAACTTCATAATAGCAAACCACACATAATTGATATTTGCAAAGTTTATATATATGTAAAAAATGCTCACATGAAATGCAGACACATTTGGTTTTGATTCTCTCTGACTGACTCAGGGAGCAGTAAAAGATCTCTCTTCCCTGGAGAGGATGCTTAGGTCAGCCCATAAATTTTCCAAGTACAGCATGTGGTTTCAGGCGCATGTCTCTTATTAAAGCCAATGGGAGCTGTGTGGCTCTACCCTGGGAGACTTTCAAAGTATTGACCATAAAATGCCCATAAGACATGGCAGCCCCGTTGACAGATTTGGGAGAGAAAATGCTGACTGAAAGGGTGGCTTGTACCCACTGGTCTATTTGCACTGTTGGAATCATTTCTCTGAAACCTCCATAGAGATCCTGACTCCAAGCATCTGAGAAGATGCTGCCCCCAAATCTTAAAAACTAAAGCCCAATGGGAGATGTTCATTTAGTCACCTCTAGAAAATAGCTTTACATTCTCTACTGAAGTGTATCTGAAGATAATCTGAGGGAAACAGAAAATATTTATTACAGGACCATCTGCGTTCCCAGAAACTGACTTGATGGTGAGAATTTTCCAATGTGACTCATATATTCATAGGGAGTAACAAAGAGCAAAGGAAATGTGGTACTTGCTGTAGAAAGAACCTTAGGTTGGGATGCAGGATCTGTCACTTCTTATCTGTGGGGCCTTGGTCAAGGCCTTTTACCTTTCTAAGTCTCAAAGTTCCTCATCTGTAAAATGAGGGCACTGAAGTACATGACCTCTAAGATCTCTTCTAAAACTATATCTATGATTTTCTGATATTATGGAAACATGCAGAGGAAGTGTTTACTTTTAATGACTGTGAGGGGCATGAACTTATCTCCCTAAAAGTCATGTTTCCATATTTTCATAGAAAGGGAAGAAAATCTACAAAAAAGATCTATTCATGTTTATATCAAGAAAACACATGATGAATTTAATGCTTAATTTACAAACCAAGGTTATTTTTATTTATCCTTTTCTACATAATAATCTTTGCATTTTCATAGTGCTTTTAATTTTTCAAATTAATCAAGCCTTTATTATGTCTTTGGCATTATAACATTATGAAATAGGTGGAATAACAATTATTAATCCTACTTGATAGGAACCAAGTATGCCAAGAGCTGGGAAAGAGGATGTAGAGAAAATGTAAAGATAAAGCTTGTTCTTGATCTCATAGAATTTATATCCTGATGAGGATACAGTCTTAGTGTTCAACTGGGGAAAGAGGGGGAGGAGTTAGAGCAGGAGGAGGAATAAATGAAAGAAAAAGAGAAGGAAGGAAAGAAGGAGGGAGAATAAGGGGAGGAGGAAGAGAAGAAGAAGACACTGATTCCCTCAACCCATAAAACCATTCAAATGGGGATCTAAAAATTTTGTTGAGGGAAAATATTTATATTCCATTCTTGACATATTTTCTTGGTAAATGTCTTTTGTAGAAGCAAATCAATGGTAGGTGGACACATTGAATTTGAAGCTGCTTGAAGGCCCTCAAGAAATAGGGGAATATAGCCTGTGGGGTTTTGAGCAGTATAAAAGAGAAAACTCTAAGTCCCTCAGGGTATTATGAATGTAGCCTTGTTCTGAAAGAATAGACAAGAACATAATGAGTGATGGTACACAAGGGTGGTGAGGGACTTCATCAGGGAGTAGACTCACACCTCTTCCAGTTACCATGGCAGAGAGGCAATATTGATTTAATTATGTTTCAAACTAGGTAATTGGAAAAAAAAAACGATATTCATCAAATAGGTCAGCAGGGACCCACAGCAGGAGTTTCATAGACAAAAGTTCATGGTTTCTAGTTTAGGAAGCAAGGTGCCCAGTGAAAAGATGTCTGGGGAGTAAAGTTTCAGGATTAAAAGATCAGAAAATAGGGGCAGTTAGGTGGTGCTGTGGATAGAGCACTGACCCTGGAGTCAGGAAGACCTGAATTCAAATTTGACCTCAGGCACTTAATAATTACCTAGCTGTGTGATCTTGAGCAAATCACTTAACTCCATAGCCTTGCAAAAGCTTAAAATAAAATCAGGAAATAGAAGGAGCAATTAGAAGTAGGAAATATTTCATATTTATTGAACTTTTTTAGTTTTACAAAGTTTAAGAAAACTAGGATATGGGTAATACAAGTGTTTAACCCCATTTTAAAGATGAGGAAAGTGGGGCTCATAAGTCTCATAGGATTTATAACTGGATGGGACCTTAGAGATACCCCTTCACAGACAGATAAGACAATTAGGCCCAGAAATGCTAATGGACTTGACCTAGGTAACATAGAAAGTAAGTAGCAGATCTTAAATACTCAGCAGGTGAAGTGATTCCCACTCACACATTCCATGAGTTCTGAGTTTCTTCTAGGTGACTCAATGGATAGAGCACTGGCCTTGGATTCAGGAGGACAGGAGTTCGAATCTGGCCTCAGACACTTGCTACTTACCAGCTGTGTGACCTTGGGCAAGTCACTTAACCCTAATTGCTTTGCAGAGTCATCTCCAGTCGTCCTGATCCACATCTGGCCATGAGACCCAGATGATTCTGGAAGAAAATGTGAGACTGGTGACTTAGCACAGCTCTCTCTCTCTCTCTCTCTCTCTCATTCAATTCACATGCTTTTTCATGGTATCACCTCCCTGATGTAGTGGTCTTCTTTGAAAATGAAGGACAAACATTATTATTAGAGTTTCTTCTAGAGACAGGTAGTGTAGTGTAATAGAAAGAGCTTTTGACTGAGAGTCAGAAAATCTAGGTTTGAATCCTAACTACTTCCCCTCTTGTGACCTTAAACAAGTCATTTGACCTCTGTATCTGTTTCCTCATTTGGAAAATGAGAAGATTTTGTTTAATTATCTCTAAGAGTCCTTCTGAGCAGTTAGGTAGAATGATGAATAGAACATCCGAGAGAGACCTGAGTTCAGGCCTCATATACTTACTAGCTTTGGAACTCTGTGCAAGTCACTTAACCCTGTTCACTTCAGTTTCCTCATCTATAAAATGAACTGGAGAAGGAAATAGCAAACCATTCTAGTATCTTTACCAAGAAAGCTCAAAGGCATTATAAATAATAAGACACAATTGAACAGCAAGAGTCCTTCCAGCTCCAGGTCTTACAAAATATCTATAGATAGATAGAAAGATAGATAAGAGAGAGAGAGAGAGAGAGAGAGAAAGATGGGTGGATGGATGATAGGTAGGCAGGTAGGTAGATAGAAACACACATTATTATATATTTCTTTATCCTATATAGTCTATTTTTTTTAGGATTTTTCAAGGCAAATGGGGTTAAGTGGCTTGCCTAAGGCCACACAGCTAGGAAATTATTAAGCATCTGAGTCCAGATTTGAACCCAGGTACTCCTGACTCCAAGGCTGGTGCTTTATCCACTGCCCCACCTAGCCGCCCCTATATAATCTATTCTTAGAATAATGTTGGATTAGATTTAGATGATGATAGATCAATTTACCTTTTGGATAAGGATTTTCATGTAATATACATACATATACAAAATACATGCACAAGGCAGTACAAACATATTTACATATCTAGGCATATAAATTTATATATATATATGTATATATACATATATATATATGCATGTATGTCCAACCTGAAAATTCTTGCCAAATTTAAATTATTTATCAGTATCCTCTATACCCAATGGAATACTATTTTGAGAATAGATTGCACATGATAAATAAATGAAAAGGCATTAATTACAAGTTATTTGTCTAATGCTACATAAAACTCTGAAGATATAAAAAGTGAGGAAAATAGTTATGATAATAAGAGACAAAATGATATACATTTTCTTAATTAAGTAAAGAAAATTCATTATCTTTCTTCCCAAAATTCCCTACAAATGGCAAGGGAGGGGTAGAGGTAAGTTTAGAATTTTAAATATAATTTTCAATGGGAAGGAAATATTTCTTAATTCTTTAACTGTCATCTTTGATGGTTCATTGTCTGAACAAACTCTATTTCATCCATGTTTTATTGTTTTTAAATTTATTTTGCTGAATATTTCCCAATTATATTTTAATTGGTTGGTCAGTATTCAGGAGTCTGCTCAGGGAAGGTAATACTGACACCTTCCTACATCAGTAAAATTGCAGATCTAGTCCCAACCCTTTCAAGATTTTTATCTCTTGGTCACTTCTAGACACTCATCCTAGAATTATCTTTTCCTTAATAATAAAAGCAATTTTAAAAAAAAGAATCACTAGGGTGGTGGTGGGGGGAATGGCAGTGGATAGAGCACTAGCACTGGAGTGAGGAGGACCTGAGTTCAAATATGGCTTCAGATACTTAATAATTACCACGCTGTATGATGTTTGGCAAGTCACTTAACCATTGACTTGCAAAAACCAAAAATAAATAAACAAACAAACAAATAAATAAATAAATAAGAATCATGGACAAGGCTGTTTGATAATGAATGCTACATCCTGGTCCTATATATCATATTTTCTGTCTACAGAGAGAAAAGAGGTATGGTTTGTTCTCTTTTCCTCTCCAGGATTAACATTGATCATTACAATTACTCAGAGATAAATTTCGTTTTAGTCTTCTTTTCATTTACATTTTTAGAGACAATGTATAAGTTGTTCTGATTCTTATTATACTGACTCCTTTCACATAATTCTTCCCATTTTTCTCTAAATTCTTTATATTCAACATTTCTTACTCTATAGTTTTAGTTCATTACATTCATAGAGCATAATTTTCAACCATTCTCAATTGATGGGTACCTACTTTGCTTCTAGGCCTTTACTACCACAAAGAGGAATGTTATAAATATTTAGGTATTGTAGCCCATTTGGCTTATACACTGGCTTTCATTAGAAGTTTGCCTCGGTCTCAGACACTTAATAATTACCTAGCTGTGTGGACTTGGGCAAGCCACTTAACCCCATTTGCTTTGCAAAAACCTAAACAAAAAACAAAAACAAAAGAAGTTTGCCTCAATGTTGTTGAAGCTCCTTGGGCCTTCAATACAGATATTTTTAACTGAAAAAGTCAAATATATTACATATTTATGATTTCTCTTGACCTCCTAATAACCAAAAAGCACTCATAAAATCATACTATTAGAAGGAACCATGCAATCCAACCCCATTTACTTTAGAAAGCAAGGCCCAGACAAATGAAATGATTTGTCCAAGGTCATACAGCTACATAAATGGCAGTGAGGGCTAGTACACAATTATTCTAAACTACCAAATTAGTACATTTTTTTACACTTCCATCTTGAATTCTCTATCTCCAAGGGGAAAAGGAGCAGACACTAGCATAAGCTTACAGTGAGGATAAGTAACTTGCTTAAGGTCACAAAGCAAATGTGTGTCACAGAGCCAAGTTGCATGAATCCTAGACTATTGTTATTTTCATTAAAACATGAACTCAACTAACTTTCACTGAGCATCATGGTAATTTATTATACCATGAAACAAGATTGTTCACAAGGTTTTCACCAAGACTAGAGTTTGGAAGGAGCAGCTGGGCTGGAGCAAACTGGATCCAGTCTTCCAGGAACAGCCTATGGGGTGCCTGGGTCCTTGAGGGCTCCTAGGTCCATGGCAGAGGGGGCCATTTCCAGACCTCTTGCTCCAGGGATCACCGAGGACAGCTTGAAGGGGTGGTGAGAGAACTCTGTGGCACTCAGGCACCAGAGTGAGTGCAGAGTGGAACAGGAGCCTCAGAGCAGCCCTGCAATAAGAATCTATAAGTGGGAATCAGGGAAGCCACCCAGCATTTCCAGAGCTCCTAGCCCACAGATGGTAAGGGGGTTGGGGGAGACTGCAGGGGTCTCTCTGCTCTCCCTAGGGCAGGACTCAGCTGTTTGCCCACACTCAGATCCAGGTTGCCATCTGAGCCCCCATACCACCATAGCCAAGCAGGGACCCTCCTCACAGCTCCAAAGCAGAGGTGAGGGCCTGTGATCATCCACATACCAAAGCACAGGCAAGAGAGCAGTCAGAGCCTCTTATAAGATCTTAGAGGATTTAAGGTCCTGCCCAAAACCCATCCAAAGCCTTGGAAGTGCAGTAAATTTGTCATAGGCTGAGGAAATGAGTAAACAACAGGAAAAAGAAGAATCTGACCATAGAAAATTACTTTGGGCATGGCTAGGTGGCATAATGGATACAGTGCCAGCCCTGGAGTCAGGAGTACCTGAGTTCAAATCCAGCCTCAGACACTTAATAATTACCTAGCTGCGTGGCCTTGGGCAAGCCACTTAACCCCATTTGCCTTGCAAAAACCCCCAAAAAAATTACTTTGGTCCCATGGAAGATTCAGAAGATGACAAAATCAAAGCTTTTGTATTCAAAACCTCCAAGAGAAATAGAAAATGGGCTCATGTTATAGATGAGCTCAAAAAAGCCTTTAAAAGCAATTAAGGGAGTAGAGGAAAAATTGGGAGGAGAAATGAGAGCTATGAAGATAAATCATGAGAACTAAGTCGGCAACTTGGTGAAAGAAATACAAAAAAATACTGAAGAAAATAACATGTTCAAAACTAGTTTAGGCCAAACAGAAAAAACTACCCACAATGCAAATGAGGAGAATAATGCCTTAAAAAGCAGAATTGGCCAGCTGGAAAAGGAGATAAAAAAGCTCTCTGAAGAAAATATCTCCTTCAAATGCAGACTAGAACTAAAGGAAGCTGATGACTGCAAGAAATCAGGAAGCAATAAAACAATACCAAAAGAACAAAAAATTAGAAGAAAATGTGAAATATCTCACTGGAAAAACAACTGACTTTGAAAATAAATCCAGAAGAGATAATTTAAAAATGATTGGACTACCTGAAAGTCATGACCAGGAAAAGAGCCTAGACTTCATTTTTCAAGAAATAATACAGAAAAATTGCCCTGAGATCCTAGAAGCAGAGGGTAAAATAGAAATTGAGGGAATTCACTGATCACTGCCTGAAAGAGATCCCAAAAGAAAATATCCAAGAAATATTCTAGCCAAATTCCAAAACTCCCAAGTCAAAAAGAAAATACTAAAAGCTGCCAGAAACAATTCAACTACCATGGATTACACAGGATCTGGCAGCATCTACATTAAGGGCTCATAGGGTTTAGAAAACGATATTCTAAAAGGCAAAAGAGTTTGGATTACAACTGAGAATCAATTACCCAGCAATACTGAACATCCTCTTTCAAGAGAAAAGATGGATTTTCAATGAAATAGGGGACTTTCAAACTTTCCTATTGAAATAACCAGATCTGAACAAAAGTTTTATCTCCAAGTACAGGACTCAGGTGAAGCATAGAGAGGGCAAATGAGAAGTACTAATTATGAAGAACTTAATGAAGTTGATCTGTTTGTATTCCTGGATGGGAAGGAGATAATGATAACTTATATGAAGCTTCTCATTTATGAGCAGTTAGAAGGTGCATTTATAAGACATAGGAGGGAGTTGAATATAATGATATATGGTATAAAGATGGAGCCAGTGGGTGATAAAGGAAAGTACTGGGAGGAAGGGAAAGAAGAGAAAGAAGAAGCTAAGATATTTCATATAAAAGAGCCATGAAAATGGAATGGAGTGGAATGGGGGAAGGTGAGGGGGAATTAGTGAGCCTTCAGTCTCATCAGAAATGGCTCAGAAAGAAAAATAACAACACACTCTTAATAGGATATAGAAATCTATCTTACCCTAGAGAAAAATGAGAGGAAAGGGATGGAATAAGGGGGGAATGGGGGAGAGAGGGAATACATGATAGAAGAGTGGGAAGATCGTGGCAAAGGGTACTCAGATACAACACACTTCTGAGTAGGGTCAGGATGAAAGGAAAGAGAAAATAGAATAAATGAAAGTGGGGAGGAATAGAGTGGAGGGAAATATATCTGGTAATAGCAACTGTGGGAAAAATATTGAAGCAACTTCTCTGGTGGACTTATGATATAAAAGGCAACTCATCCCAGAGACAGCCATTGGAATCTGAACACAGACTGAAGTACACTTTTTTTCTCCCTCACTATTCTTGAGGTTTCTCTATCTTTGGGGGGGGTATGTTTACTCTCACAACAAGATTATTGTAATAATTTAAAATAAATAAACCAAATAAAAAAAGAAATTCATGACCCAAAAAAGTGTTCATGAAATTCCAATCCAAATTGGAATAAACTCCTGAATACACAAAGGTCACTTTAATATTAAGGAAAAGAGTACTAAAAGACATTTGAGTTCAGATTAATGTAATAAAGAATCTTTATTCCAGAGGACTGAGGAGAAAATATACCTCCTCTCAGCAAAGAGAGGATAGACAATGGGCAATGAATGTGGCATATACACTGATTTTCTTAACTATTTTTTCCTTATAATAAGGAGGCATCTATGGAGGGATACAATAGAAACAATAGTAAATAGTAAAAAAAAGAAAGAAAAAGCATTAATCTTTTTGAAAGAACTCCTGGAAAGGTAGTGCTACTCATGTGTCCTAGGCACCTCAAGTAACCTGTGTATGCTTTCAGTTTACTTTTTCTATTGCTTCAAAATAACTTTTACAGAGAACTATTTATTGAAAGACATCTTCATTTCTTTTCTATATTTGCACTGCATAAATTTCACGTTCTGATACTTACAGAATAAACAAGGAAAATTTCAAAAATAGAAATACTTTGTTTATAAAAAAATTCAAGTGTTACCCTTGGAAAAATTCTTATCCATCCAGAAAAAAGGCAGATCCTTAAATGGTTATAAGGATGAACATCTTTAATCAATCTTGCCCTGAAAAGCAGATAGTAGGAAACATTCACTGGAGAACTTAAGAAAATATGATTATTAAAGCCAATCAATGATTTCACTTTGATACAATGGGTTAGTGCCAGATTATTTTTTTAGAACTATAATTTCTTGATTAAACATCTGCTTTGGTACAACATATTTGCACCATATGCATTTACCTTCTACAAAACATGTTTCAGCTCCTTGACTCATTCAATTCAATTCCACAAACATTTATTAACCAAGAACTATACAATTTCTACTGAATGATGGTAATAGAACAATTACAAAAGTAATAATATATATATTATATAAAGTTATTTCAAGAGACAGTGTTGATGATGTGCTCATATTTATTTATTAATATCCTTATAATATTTTTGTCTTTTTTCTTCCTTTATTCCATAAATTCATTAAGAGGGAAGGGATCCTACATTCCCTCCATACTTATTTCATATTCTATAGAATTCCACCATTCCTATTCATGAATCTCCAGCATAGACTACTGATGTGGATCAAAAAAATATAGACTCTGAGATTCTGAACTGCAACTCTATTCTATCTTTTGCTGATATAGTCATCCTTAAAAACAATGACATTATAGATAATCAAGAATTTCTTTCTAACATTCTGACTAACTCATAGTCTATCAACAAGCTGAGAAGAGTTCATAGGACCTGGAAATGGTAATAGAGGTTTCTGTAACCAAATCAATTATCTCAGTCATAACTAATCCACTACCAAAATGAGACTACCTCTGGGGCAGTTAGGTGGCACACTGGAGAAGGTACCAGCCCTGAGGTCAGGAGGACCTGAGTTCAAATCCAACCCCAGACTCTTTATAATTATCCTAGCTGTGTCACCTTGGGCAAGTCACTTAACTCCACTGCCTTGCAAAAAAAATTTTAAAAATAAACGAGCCTACCTCTGTGGAATCAATCAACAAGCCAGGCACTGTGACACACCTGGGGAAAAATACATAAAGCTACCTACCTACCTGCCTCACAGATGTATGTGATACCTCTTTCTTATTCTGTCTTCTGGGCAATGATGTCCTCAAACTAGCCATGGCCACATCCCCCAGTTTCCTTATCATGGGCTGGGCAACATCTACAGAACTTTCAACCAGTCTCAGATTTGGTAACTAAATCAAGGGAGTTTTCTGACGTACAAAGGCTAAGTGACTTTCCAGAGTCTCAAGTGTCAAAAGTATTGGGTCTTCTGGACTCCAAGATCATTGCTCTACATGGTACTCAAATTGCCACTTGTCCTTAGATTTAAATAAGAAAGAGTCATTTGTGATTTAGCAAAGAGTTCTGGAACATGGAGAGGGGTGTGGCCAGAGGTCATTCTCTTATCATGTCATTATTCTTGTGGTCATCAATCGTATCATCATCATCATCATCATCATCATCATCATCATCATCTTGGCTGAACATGTGACTTTATCTTTGTGAGAGCTTCAGTAAGGAACTCCCTCTACCAATGGTGATTAACACTTTCTCTGAAATTTAAAGATTTCTAGAACTTCCTAAGGTTTAAAGATTTGCCAAGGGTCACACAGCCATTATTTGTCAGAAGCAAGACTGGTTTTTCTGACTGAAAGAAGTTCTTTATCTACTATATCTCTAGGATTCTCTTCCTTATTGTACAATTATGAAAAAGTAGGAGTTAAAATCATAACTTATTTTAACCTCTTGGATTTAATGTTTAGAAAAGGGGTTCTGAAAATTTTGTGTTATGGAGTCCTTTGGCCATCTAGTGACAGCTATGGGTCAATTCTCAGAAGAATGATTTTAAATTCATCAAATAAAATACAAAGGTTACAAAGGAAAGCAATTATATTGAAATTTAACTAGTCTAATATTTAAAAAAATCAAATTCACAAAGACTAGATTTAGAAACTCTGATACAGAATAACAGAATCAAAGACCATGAAATACATCTTTTCTCTTAAAATATGAGTAAACTGAAGCTGACTAAGGTAAAGTAACTTACTCAGGGATAAAAAGTTAATTAATGGAAGAGTTGGGGCAGAAACCCAAGTCTAACTTCTGGTCCAGTGATCTTTCCATTTCATCATTAACACTTGGTTCATCCTAGAAGAAAGTGAGTTTGAGTAGTAACTCAGACCTCATATGACTTAATTAAAGATGCCTTCAAAGAACAAATAAGTGAAAGGCCCCAAGGCTTCCAGGGGAACTTGTCCCAGAAATGGGAAAGCTATAGCTGAGGAATACGCTGGATCAATGTTCAGAGCTGTTTGTCCACAGAGCATACTGAAACAATTACTACCCTTCTCCAGCTGATTGCATCTGTGTATTCTGTAACAAATCAATATGATGATTCACTGAGAATGTCATGGTGCTCCCTGTGCTTGGTAAGTAGGTCAGAATACAAAGGAAATTGTGAAGTGTACATCTCACAGCCTTGGATTTGCTCTTGACTTACTAGCTTCAAGTAAATATACCAATTTCACAAAGTCTGCATGAGATTTTAAAATTATTAGTAGAATTCCCCAACAAAAGGATGGGTAAGAATTAACCAATCAATCAATAAACATTTATTAAATGCTTACAATGTACCAGGCACTATGCTAAGATCTGGGAAGATAAAATAAGGAGATGAAAGGTGAAAGAAGCTTTCAAAATGAATAGTCTATACTGTGGGGGAAAATAATTCAACAAATAAAATGTATTGCATAAAGTGAAATCCTACAAGTGTCAGAGTGTTATTTTCTGTTTTTGTGGAGGATTAGTTTATTGTTACATGTTTCCTTGTTCCCCCTAGTAACCTCCAACAAGTTCAGATAGGTCACTTTCAAGGTGAGGAATCATCCAGAGTTCATACTAAGAGCATTTATCTTTCCCTTCATTTGTGGATTATGTCTAGTTATAAACATACAAATGTTAAATAGGCATCACACTTATCCTTCCAAGAATTTCCTGTTTTATAGTATTCTTTTTTGCCACTGATCTCAACAGATATCACAGAACCATTACATCACCTACTCTTTCTGCAAACAGATGTTCCTAATCCTTTCTTATCTGTGATATCCTACCTTACATTACCTAGGTATCCATGCCCTTTGTTCATTATCCACTCCTTCATGGCTGTACTTGTTCATTTAGATAGATTTAGATCTATTTATAGATAGAGATAAATAGAAATAGATATACAGCTATAGATATATAGATATTCACTTAAATTTGAAACACTAAGGTGTTTCCATGGTGGCCACTTGCCCATGCATCTTCTCTACCTACTTACTTAAGATCCTAAAGTGTCAAGTCTGAAAGAGATCTAGTAAACATCTTTTCAACTCTCTTGCAAGCAAGAAATTTATTTTGTATTGGCTTATGTGTGTTTATGTTGAATACCCCCCAATGAATACTAGATGGGTTCATTTTCGCCACTGTATCTTCAAAGCCTAGAATGATGTCTGGCAGGTTGGTGCTTAATCAAGTTTGTTGATTGATTGATTAGTAAGACCAGTAGAATATCCAGGAATAGAGGGGCCACAGTATTTTGATTTGATCAGATCATAACCAGAATGCTATGATCATTCCTCAGTGATGTATTTGAGGATGGACATTTATACCAGTATGAGAGGCAAGATGATCATAGAAAAGATTGGCAAAGAATTAAGGATGTCTTCAGGAGCAAGCTCATTTTACATGAATATCAGAATATGAAAAGATTGTGAAAGGAAGAGATCTAGGATTAAAGAGATCTTGGTGACAGGAAACCTAAGGGTTTCTGAAAGCTGGAAGGGGAGAGCAGAGGAAGAAAATGATACTTGATGAGTAGGTATGAGCTAAAAAGTAACAGTGGAATGGGTTTTTTGTTTGTTTTGCTATTTTGTCTCTGCAGTTGGTGACTGAATCACAGGAGATTAGGGGATCAGGAGATAGGAATTTGTTAACCATAGGAATTCATTGGCAAAACCAAGTACAATGAAGCTTGTAGAACAACCCTTCAAGAGAATTTTCCACCTATCAGTAGCCTATGCAACTAAATTTGCTAACTGTTAACTAATTCTCAAAGAAAACACAAAGTTCACCAGAAAAATCATTCAAACTTTCTAATAAATAAGAAAATAAAGATTAAAACAACTTTGAAATACCAGTCCAAACATGGCAGAAATAATTTAAAATATATTTGTAGCATAAATATTGATAGTTTTTTATCAAAGAAAAGAAACAAGCCTGAAAATATTATATACTGAAATCATAACTAGCTTGGGATGACTAATGCTTTATCTCCCATTCAAGGGGATATGGCTGACATTCAAGGGGATGTGGCTCATCCCCTAGAAAGCAAGGTACTGGGGAGCTAGATGGCGCAGTGGATAGAGTATGGGCCCTGGAGTCAGGAGTACCTGGGTTCAAATCCAGTCTCAGACACTTAATAATTACCTAGCTGCGTGGCCTTGGGCAAGCTACCTAACCCCATTGCCTTGCAAAAAAAAAAAAAAAAACTAAAAAAGAAAGCAAGGTACTTCTCTATAATGTCTCATCCCCATGCCATATGGTCCCCTGCTATGTCATACTACACTTTGAAGCTCAGTTGCCATTCATGCATTCCTGCCATGACAGCCTCCTGAAGCCTGGTCTTCCAACCAACCTAGGGGTATGATCAGATCATCCTTTTTCTTTTTATGATGACATCTACATAAGAACTGTCTCCTATATTAATGGCCTCTCGCTTTGGATCTAATCCACTAACTGGTTTTGTCAGAAGTGAAAAATTTCCTTGTAATGGTTCTGTGTCCAGCAATTAAAGATAGATTAAATAAATTGTGGGATTTTAATGAAATGGGATATTATTGTACCATAAAACATGACTAATGTGAAAGATATAAGTGAACATGGGAAATCATATGCAATGATGCAGAAGGAATAAAGCAGAAACAAAAGAATATACACAATCTACATCTATGTAAATATTAATGCTAATAAAATCTGGATAAATGCACAGGGAAAAAATTCATAAATGAGTATGGAAATAAATAGGACTATATAGTCATATTAAATGTAATATTGGTTATGTTAATTAATTTATAGTTAAATATTAAAGGCCTTATATATACTTTTTACATAACAAACTATATATTTATAGCTAGAATTGATTTTTTAATATAATCATTAACATTTTTTGTTTGCATATTGAATATTTATATTTGTTAATGGATATTAAATTCATAATAATTCTTTTTTTAATAGAAAATCAGCCCTAGCAAAATCCCTTTGGCAGGTACTCTATGTAATTTTGTTTTTGTTTTTGTTTTTGCAAGGCAATGAGGTTAAGTGACTTGCCCACCATCACACAGGTAAGTGGTAAGTGCCTGAGGTCACATTTTGAACTCTCATCCTCCTGACTCCAGGGTTGAAGCACTATCCTCTGTGCCACCTAGCTGCTCCTCTGTAATGTGTTAATACTGCAAGTGCTTAGCAACTTTAGAGATGACTTCTGGACTCCTTTCCAAGCTAATATTGAGATAGGAGGTATAATAAAATACACTTTTAAAAAATCTTGTCTTGTTTTCATAGCAAATGTTTGTTTAATTGCTATTATTTTTATATGGAAACACCAGTGAAATATTATTAAGAAGCCTTTCCTACTACTAGATAAAAAAAAAAAACATGTCCACCAGGCATGAGAAAATACTAAAGATAGATTACCTTTTCTATTTGGATCATTAAGAAGAGTCGAGCACACAAACTTCATGTGGTAGTTCCTGATTTATTTAATGAAAAAGGATTCTTCAAATAATAAGACTCTCCCTATTTTCCATACTCCCCATGGGCAGAAAGTTAACTGGAATTAGAGATGTCCTGGGTTGTCTGGAATACTCCCAATTTCAACAAAAGAGAGTGTACTTTGAATGATGCTTTGCAAAAGAAATACCTGGCAGAAATTGAATTCTGATTTGGGATTCAGAAAATATGTTTATTGTGCCTATAGGTGATGTTTCTTATTGTCAGTTAAGCAATTGCTGCTGCTCTGACATAAGATTACATCTAATGCATATAGAAGTATAAGCCCTGAGGCAAACATCTTAACCTCTGGATCCCTGGGAGGGGATCATTATGTTCTCTAATTTTGCCCAACCCTCTCCTGACTATTCATTTGCATAGGATACCCTTCATGTGAGTCACTTTTCCCCATCTCTAAAATTTATTTCTTCTTTTAAAGCCCAGCTTAAGCACCACCTAGTCTTCCAAAGGTTCTTTGAAGCTTGAATCCTCCAGGCTGAAAGTGGTCACCCCCATCATCTCAAATTTCTTACAGAACTCCTGGATCTCTTTTCCTCTACCCATAGTCTGTCGCATTTATTTGTGTACATCACTTCCCCCTTTTTGTTAGACAGTAGGGCTCTCCATCTCCAGCACTGTAAGAATCTATGTATGTGCACACCCTGTGTATCTATGTATGTCAGTGTTCAAATTGAAAGAGAACTCAGAATCAGGTAGTAAAAGTCCTGCTGCCTCAGATCTATATGCTAGCTGAGTCACCTGGGCCAAGCCGTCCAGTGTCTCTGCCACTGGAGCCTCTAAAACTGAATCATAGAGAAGGATCTGTATCACTAAAGGGGGTTCCTTACACTGAGGAACTCACAGGTACATTCCCCACAATCACACCCACCCCATACCCCTCCCCCCCACATATCTACACAGACACTTCTCCACCAACATTCACATCCACTAACACATCCCTCCCCCCGCATATCTATATACTCATACCTCTCCCCCCACATAAATTCTGGGCAATGATGCCAAGTGCCTGACTGACCTGTCATGGTATCTTTTCAGAACCTGTATCATGTTTTCTCTTTCCTCTTTAAAATTGAAATAACATGAGGGGAGAGCTGGCCTTGAAGGCAAGAGACTCCAAGTTCAGTTCCTGGTCCTTTGACTTACCAGAGGACCTAAAGTCAAATCCAGCCTCAGACATTTGTCACTTACTAGCTGTGTGACCTTGGGCAAGCCACTTAACCCTGATTGTCTCACATCCAGGGTTGTCCTGATTCATATCTGGCCACTGAACTCAGATGGTTCTGGAGAAGAAAATGAGGTTGGTGACTTAGCACAATATCTAATTCAGATGCTTGTCATGGCCTCTTGATGTCATGGTCTTCTTTGAGAACAAAGGGCAGCTAGGTGGCACAATAGATAGAGCAGGAGGAACCAAATTCAAATCCAGCCTCAGACACTTGATTCTTACCAGCTGTGTGACTTTGGGCAAGTCACTTAACCCCCCATTGCAAATGAGCAAAGAGAATGAAGGACAAATATCACCTATATACCCTTCTACCCACATAAATGATTCTTGTCCTTCATTATTAAAGAAAGCCAAGATGATATCACTATGTTTGAGACAAATTACAATGTCTTTGACTGTGGCTGATAAGACCAGTATGATCTTGGAATGCTTTACCACAGGTTGGGCACAAATAGTCCATATGAACACCTGGTGTGGGTATTCCAAACTTATGAATGTCACTCTTCCTTTGAGCTACTTTCAGCTCTGCCCTTCTCACAGAGTGCAGCCTCCTCACTGATGAGGGCATGCCATGCTGGGTGGTCCTATGCCATGGCCACACTGCAGCACAATCAGTTCCAAAGTTCTTAAGAAAGACCTTCAGGGTGTCCTGGTATCCGAGCTTCTTCTGCCCCCCTTGTGAGCGCTTGCCCTGTGTGAATTCTCCATAAAATAGTAAAACTTTTTGGCAAGCGTATGTCTGACATTCTAACAACATGCTCAGCTCATTGTAGTTGCATACTCTGTAGTAATGTTGGAATGCTAGGCAGTTTAGCTCAAGAAAGGACCTCACTGTCTGGTGTATTCTCCTGTCAGGTGATCTTTAGACTCTTACTAAGACATTTTAAATGGAAGCAATTCAGTTTCCTGACATAGCACTAGTAGACTGTCCAGGCTTCAAAGGCATATAGCAATGAGGTCAGCACAACAGCTCTGTAGACCTTCAGTCTAATACCTCTTCTCTCTCATACTTTCTTTCAGAGTCTCCCAAATACTGCGCTAGCTCTGGCAATGTGAGGGTCAACCTCATTTTCAATGTGTACCTCTTTGGAAAGGACACTGCCAAGGCAAATGAACTTGTCCACAGCACTCAAAACTTCTCCATTTGCTATAATTGATGTTCCACGTATGGATGGTGTGGTGCTGGCTGATGAAGCACCTATATTTTCTTGGTGTTCATCGTTAGACCAAAATTAGCACAAGCAGCAGTGACACCTACTTTGTTACACCTCAGCTTCAGAAGCTACATTGAGTGTACAATCGTCTGCAAACAGAAGATCATGCACCATCACTCAGCCTTTTCAAGTTGAAGAATTTGCTGTGCACAACTGATGATATCAAAGGCCTTGGACAGGTCTACAAATGTTGTATACAGACCTCTGTTCTGTTCCTGACATTTTTTCTGGAGTAGTTGGGCAGCAAATATTATATTGACTGCTCTTCAACCATTTCTGAAGCCACATTGACTCTCAGGGAGGTGACAATCTTCCAGGTGAAAGATCAGCCTATTAAGAAGGACTCTGGCAAGAATCTTACTAGCAATGACTAAAAGAGAAATACCCCTGTGATTGTCACAGGACAATATATTCCCTTTATCTTTATAGTGATAAACAATGGAGGCAGACTTGCATTTTTACTATAAAAGCTGGAAAATTTCAGTCAGTTTTTGGATGAGCAATAGATCTCAGTTGGACTAGAATCAGCACCAGGTGCTTTGTCACTTAAAGGGAGCCTAATGGCACTCAAAATTTCTTCTTCAATTGGAACTTCAGCTAGGAACTGATTGACTTTTTGAGGTAAGTGGACACTATAGAATTGTTCAGTCCATCTCTCTGATAATGTCCCCATTGTTAATCAATGTGGATACATCACCACTGAGTAGCTGAGATGCACCTTATGTCTTTGGCCCATAAATAGCTTTTAGGGCATCATAAAAGCATTTTTGGTTTGTTACTGTCTATATAAAATTGAATTTCATCTGCTTTCTTACTGAGCCAAGAGTCTTATATCTCTCTAAAGTTCACTTGTTCTTTACTTTTGATGGAATTAAATGCTGCCTTCAGAAATGGATTAACTATCCTGCTGGTAAACCTCATGGAATTCTCATTTTTCATTTAGCAGCACCTGTATTTCCCATGATTGTTATCAAACCAGTTTTGGTATTTGCAAGGGTTCTGGCACAGAGGAGCAAATGCAGTGCTGTACACCAGATCTCTGAAAGCTGCCCATGCTTTTTCTGCTCCACTATTGTCTGCTGTGTTTTCCTTTCAAGTTAGCAACAAGCTGTTTCTGCTCAGAGACACTCTAATCTCTTGACATTAATTCTTCTAATATTCATTTTGCCTTGGGACCACCACTTTGGTTGAAGGTGAATATTTAGCTTAGCGAGGATGTGTCTGTGATCAGTCCAGAACTCTGCACCACACATTGCCTTTGTCATTCTCACATCCTATCGGTCTCTTCTTATAATCACATAGTCTATTAGAGGCTAATGTTTGCTTCAAGGGTGCATCCAGGAAGTTTTATTGTATTTAGGTAAATGGAAGACAATGTTTATGATGAGATGATGAGATGCACAAATCTTCAGTGGTAGGTGACCATTGCTGTTTCCAACTCCATTCCTCCCAACTTGTCCTCTTTTGGTACACTGATGATAAGGGTATCCAGATCTTCATAAAATTTTTCTTTAACTTCAACAGTATTCATCAGGGTGGGAACATAGGCACTGATGATAGTGGCATGACATTTTCCTAGAAGTAGAAATCTCATTGTTGGGAGGTTGTCATTCACTCCTTTTGGTAGGCATTCAAGAATGCTGATTGGATTACTTTTTTTTTTTTAGTTTTTTGCAAGGCAATGGGGTTAAGTGGCTTACCCAAGGCCACACAGCTAGGTAATTATTAAGTGTCTGAGGCTGGATTTGAACTCAGATACTCCTGACTCCAAGGCCAGTACTCTATCCACTGCGCCACCTAGCTGCCCCTGGATTACTTTTAATTGCAAAATCTACCCCAGCTTCACAGCATTTCCCTTCACTGAGGCTACTCCAGAAAAATGTGAATCCAGCTCTGACTTCAGTAAGCTGGCCTTTATTTACCAGCTTTGTTTCACTCAGGGCTGCTATTTGGATATGATACCTGCTGAGTCCTCTTACAACATGGGCTGCTCATCTTTCAGGTCTATTGGATCTTGTATTATCTAGGAGGTGTGCTCATATTTCATGCACTGATGGTGAGTAGAATCTTCTTTGAAAAAATTTTTGTAGATTTTTTTGTCTCAATAACACAATGGGATGACCACCTGCCACCCTAATCAAGCTAGGGTTGGGTAATTGGACAATTTTTAGGGCATTTTTTTCTAGTCCCTTCCTCACATCAGGAAGTGGGCAGTATGATCCTTAAAAGGGCAGCTCAGTCAACCAGGGCCCCAGTGAAGAGACAACCCTATGACCTGGGCCGCCTACTGTATCTGTGCCTGTTGCTTCATCACTTGCCTATCACCACAGGAATTTGAACAATAGTTAAAAATGAAGTCTTTTGTTGCATGGGAAACGTGGATTTAAATGAAGTAGAGGGGCAGGAATTCATCCACCTCACACTCTCTTCCAAAGTCATCATGATCCAGCATAGCAAAACAGAGTCAAGACAACTGGTGATGGCTCCAAATGCAATGGATGGCCTTGGCATCTTTGATGTCTAAACAAGCTCTAATTGCTCCATGTCATCTGCTTTGGCTGACTTCCTGGTCATTGGAATGAAGTGTTCTGTTCTGCATACTCCACCAGTGGAAGATTTCATATGCTTGGGGTAGACACCCCCCACTACTCATTGATGAATTTGAGATTCCCTTGGTTACCCTCAACGTGGTTTAGCCCTTCTACTGAAATGGTTTACCAGGTTGTGGCTGCTGTGCATGCTACAACTTCTTGGAGCCACAAGTGAGAGTTAGGTGACTCAGGTGAACACCAAAGGTAGATAGCAGCTCTGAAGAGGACTTGGCAGTAGTCACACCAAAGGTACCAGGCTTCTTTGAATGCACTCTACATGAATACCTACAGATGTCCCTCCAAATACATATCTACACACACCCCTCAATTTTCCAGGATTTACTTACTAGTTTATATCATATTCATGCCTCCCACTCCCCCAAACATCACCACAGAATGTAAGTTCCTCAAGGGCTGGACTGTCTCATTATGATCTTTGTAGCCCAAGTACCAAGCACATTGCCTTTCTATCAAACACAAGATCTATTTAATAAATATTGCACTGAATAAAACTCACAACTGGAATCATCATACAAGTAATTCACAGGACTACCTTTCACAGAGCATACACCAGTTTTTCTCTGACAGTTCCTGGAAAGGGGTTCAATGCTTTAAGATGATGAAATAATCCCTTTATTAGCCACCCAAGAGACTCACTCAGTGGACCATTCAAAAGAAATGATCCAACATTGGATCCATCCTAACTGCCAACTCTAGGATCCTTCCCCTAAAGGAGTAAGGGAGGCCCAGTTTGTCCTCCCTTCTCCAAAAGAAATGCTTTCAGGTGGGGAACTCTCAGTCGGGGCTCAGGTGAGCTGAATCTGAGGCTTTTCTTCTTTGTTTCCTGACCTGAGGAAAGGCAAGACTGAACAGGGATCCTGAGATAAATATATCTAATTTTGGAGTCAGCCTTGTGAGTCTCAAGAGGTTGGAAGTATCTGGCTCTCTGGGTTAGTGCTGAGTGGCAAGAGGAAAACTTTCTCCATCAAAGCAACGATCACCAGCCCGAAAACAGGCCCAGCCTGTGGTCAGACTTGAGATAGCTAGGGGACGAGTCAGAGGCTCCTCCGATTCATAGAGATCCGGCAGTTCCACAGTGTTTTATGCTTTAAGGATCTGCCTCCTGGGAGAGTGCAGCAGTAGCCTTGCTACTTATTTATCCATATGTACAAGTGAATCTCTGGGGATTTGTTTGTTTGTTTGTTTAAATAAGGAGAAAACAAATGGTTGTCCTCTCCTGGATAGTACAGTGCTTCTGTTTTCCACTCTCTTCTTCTGGGGAGGACCCAGACATGAAGCAGACTCAAGTCAAATCTTCCTCAGAAGTGCAGAGACCAGGCAGAAAAGTTGGAGAGTCTTTTCCCCATCTTTGACCAGATTCCCCCAGGACATCAGTCCAACTAGTGCAAAAAAAGGAGCCCTCTGAATAGAAAGAGAGAAGGTGAGGTTTCCCTAGGCCCTTAGCCCCTAGTAATAGTTTTTCTTGTTACACTTAAATGAAATCATGTGCATAAAATGCTTTATAATCATAAAGTGCTATTTATAGAGGTGAACTATTACCATTTTCCTTTAAAATACCATCTTTTTAAGGGAAAAAAACTAGGATCTTTAATTTCATCAGCAAAGCTTTTTATTGAGTAGCTATCTACATATGGCAGTGTGACTGGATAAGTCATTGGTATCAGGTATGTTATTCTTAGACTAGACTTAATTTCATTAGTGCAGGAAAGCCTAAGTGAGGAAATGTCCTTTCTCAATTCAGATTGGCACTTATTCTCCAATTTTTTGTATTAGAGAGCTGGGAGTCTGAGAAATTAAAATGATTTGCCCAGGGACACACATTCAGTGTGTGTCAAATGTGGAATTTAACCCAAAACTTTCTGCCCTGAGGACAGCTCTTTAGCCCCTGTACCCTGTTACCTCTTATATGTCATTTAATCAGTATGAAATTTTTCCTGTTTGATGATTTTCTACACAATTGAATTAGGAAATAAAAACATATCTCAGGAATAAGCCAAATCTGAAGACAATCGAAGGGAAGGCAAAAAAAATTTTTTTTAACAAAAATGTAATTCACCCTCATGAAGCAAAAAGCTAGTCTAACATTCTACTACCTCCCAACAGTATGAAGAAATCCACGAAAGAAGCCTCTTTCTGCCCCCTGGTGGTCACTAAGACAATCAAACTAAGAACAGAGAGGGGAAAAGCAAGACAGTCACAAGATGCATCATTTTGTATTTATCACCATCTCAATGATACTGTTCTGGCCAATGAGCCTATTGATAACTTCCTCTTTTCCTGACTCACACTTTAGTAAATTAACTCATTTTCTGCTTAAGACTGAGAGATCTTGAATTCATCAGATGATCTCAAAAATCCTTCCAGTCCTATGCTTTAATGATACTGAGTCCCTGTGTCTTGAAAGTATCTAATTATGATCTAGTTTTCCTGCTCTAAAAGGCAGGGTCTGTTAGTTACATCCCAATATTGTTGAAATTTGTTGCTTTTTGACAGAATGTCAACTTCAACAGTATATTTCTGGGAGTAGTTAGCAAGTAATTCTGACTTGTTTAGTATCAAGAAATAGTGCATTAAAATCAGAGTACATTTTGAATACATAGTCACTTACTGGATGGATTTTTTTTAACAATGTTGACAATTGTTAGTGTTATTTTTGGAAACATTTTTAAGAAAGTACTTATCTTTTCTATAGACACACTTTCCCAAGTTACTTCCTAAAATAGAATCTAAAAATGGGGCATAATATCAAAGTATAGAAAATAGAATAAAATCAATTGGGAAGCTTTTACCATAATTTAGAGAAGAGGTGATAAAATCTGTCTAAGCTCTGAGCAGTTGCCACATGAATGGAGAAAAGAGAATAGATAAAAAAAGGCATTGTAAGGATAGAATTGATAAGGCAATAATGGTTTTGATAAAGGGGACAAGGGAAAGGCAATAGAATTAAAAGTGGATGAGGTCATCTAGTCCAATCATTTTACAGATGAAGAAACTGAGACCCAGAGAGACTAAGGTAATTTGACCAAGGATAATAAAGATAGATGGAAGAGTCAGATTGCCTGCCTGACTTTCCATCAAACTTTCCACTATCTATGTCCTTTGGCTGTTCCATGAAAAGTCAACTTTATGACAGAATGCTTACTGCAGAATTTTCCTTCATACATAAGAGAAATTTAGAGGATAGTAGAGAAACACCAAAGCAGGTGAGGGCAACCTAAAAGTGGCCCAGTTAAATTCTAACAGGATAAGATGACATGCTGAAGAAAGCAACCAGAGTACTCCATAATAATTGTCTGCCTTCCTAGACTGCTTGTGGTTTGGTTTAATTTGCTCTAAAGATTTCATGAAAACTCAGAACATATTTAATCTCACCTAAAAGAAGAAACAATGTATTTTGATTTCAAGACTGTGCTATATGACAATCCATTCTGCTAGAAAATGTCAACTATTTCATTTTAAAGTATTGCCTTTCCAATGAAATTCTTAGTTCTATGGGTTTAAAAACAGATCCAGGGTCAAGATCTCGAATAGTTGTTATCATTATCACTCTTTTACTTTCATACTCTTAAAATTTGAGGTAGTAATAACTTATCTATTTCAATATTTCTTAAATACGGACTTTTGGGGTTTTTTTTAAGGTTTTTGCAAGGCAAACGGGGTTAAGTGGCTTGCCCAAGGCCACACAGCTAGGTAATTATTAATTGTCTGAGGCTGCATTTGAACCCAGGTACTCCTGACTCCAGGGCCGGTGCTCTATCCACTACGCCACCTAGCCACCCCAAATACTGACTTTTAAAGAAATTATACTGTGGTGCTGCGTTTGCAAAAGCAAAAGTAAAAACAGTGTTTAGCCTCAAGGCTTTACATTATATGAGAAAGAATTCAACATGTACCCAGATACTACAAGATAAATGAGGTATGAAAAAGCACTAACATTTGAGAGGGGGGGGGCAGAGAGAAGCATCCCAGAGCAGATGACACCTGAACTCAGCCCGGAAGTAAGATAAGGATTCTGAAGAACAAAGACAAATCAGATACTGGGGAGGTCTTTGCAAAGTCATGGAACAAGAAGTAGAATACATGTTCAGTTGGGAAATAGATGGTCAGTTTGCTAGACTATAGAACAAATGAAAGGAACATAAAATAAACAAGTCTGAGATAATATGAAATGTCTGGAAAAAGAGGTTAGAAGCAGATTAAGGAAGAGTTTAAAGGCCAAGCTGAGTTTGTAGTTTATACTACAGATAACAGAAAGACTATTAATTTGGTAGCTGTTTGGAGAGAGGAAACACTGAATGCAACAAAAACAATTAGAAGTCACTGTCATTGTTTAGGTGAGATATGATAAGAGTCTGAATAAGAGGTAATGACCATATGAGTAGGAAGAAGGAGATACCTATAAAGGATATTGTGAAGATAGGATTTATTAGAGTTGGCAACTGATTTGATATGGTGAGTTAAGGAAAGGAGAATGTCATGGATTACTGAGGCTGCAAACCCTCAACAGGAAATGAGGACTTTTGATGGAGTTTTGTCTTTATTGAGGTGGGTTAATTTAGTTTTGTCCATGTTGAGTTACATCTATATATTCAGGTAAGAGATGATTAGCAGGCAGTTAGAAATGTGGGACTGGAGATGCAGCTGGTGGCACAGTGGATAGAGAGCACTGCCCCTGGAGTCAGGAGGACCTGAATTCAAATTGAGCCTCAGGCACTTAATGATTGTTTAGCTATGTGACCTTGGACAACTCACTGTTAATCCCATTGCCTTAAATAAATAAAATAAAATAAAATGTGAGGCTGGAGTTAAAGAAAAGGATTAGTTAATAGTGCTGAAGTGAATCATCAACACAGAGAATAAATATTACAGAACCCTCCTTGAACCAATGGTGTTAATGATCTCATAAAAGGATTTAAAGAGAGGAATGACCCAGGACACCCATGAGGATGGAAGTAGGGAGGACATAAATAAAAAAATTAAAATAGCTAATTAATAATAATTCAAAGTCAACTCAGAAAGTTAGATAGAAGAACCATCAGAGCAGAATACCAGAAGGAACGAGTAGTTAACCATGACAATGACAATAAAGATAAGAAAATACTAAGAGTTTCAGTTGAGATCTGAAGCTAGACTAGAAAGGAATTGAGAAGTGGAAGATGAGGGAATGGGGGTGGGGTGTAGATGAGTTTCCAAAGCTACATAAAGGAGATAGATAGATAGAAAGAATTGATAGGTTGAAAGAATGACAAGATAAAGTGAAGATTTTTTTTTAAATAGGTGTCTTCATCAAATTTCTAGCATTAAGGAAGTAGCCTTTGTATATGAAGAAGAGATTTTAGAGGAAGACAAATGTGATAAATGAGATAATCCTCCTTAGGTGACATAGTGGATCAAGGAACCAGCTTTGGTTGGGAAAGGGGGCAATGTTATGTAAGAACTGGAGCAAAAGAGGAGAGAATTCATAATGATCTAGAAGAGTTCTAAGGGGTAGGTTAAGGGAAAAGAGGACAACATGTACTATGACCTCTATTTCATGAGCCAATGTTGATAAAGAGGGTGCACTAAGTAGGTAATGTAGGAAGATTGAGAAAAGAAGATTTGGAATACTTTCTTTGGGGAATATATTATGGAATTAAAGACCTAAAGTTGGAAGAGACCTGGAGACCCTCATCATCAAAGTATCCAGAAAAAGACAAGCTTATAATTCTGGATGACTTTAAGGCACAGATTATCAGACATGGCAGGGAATCCTTGACAGGAATGGAATCAGAAATTGCAATAGCAATGGTCACTTACTACTGAAGACTTGTGTATCTCATCAACACTGTCTTCTGTTTACCTAAATTCAACAAAACTTCACAGATATACTCTCACAGCAAAAATTGGCATTTAATAGACTGTCATATTGTAAGGAGGAGACAGGACATGGGAGTGACAAAGGCAGGATGCTGAACTAATCAGATTTATCTTTTCCAAACTAAATCTTTATATTCAATAAAAGCAGAGTCCCCAAGAAAACTACAAAAGACTTCACTCAACAGGTTGGGAGCACTTCTCTGAGCATTCATTGCTAAGTTGGAGGGAGAGCAGAGCCAACACATGGTGGGTAATGAAAAGGAGTGAGAAGTATTGCATTTACTCAATCTGGAGCAGAACACTCACCAACATCAAGAATGATGTGATAAAAATGATGAGGAAAATCAGAAGTTACTGAATAAAGAATGAGAACTCACAAGGTTACCAGTAAGGTAGTTCATCCACCTCTAAAAAGAGTGTTTAACTCCATCAAAAGTAAAGTGTAAGTGAAACTCTCAAGATGCAGAATTCTTGGCTCATTAAGAAGGCAGATGAAATTCAATTTTATGTTGGTAGTAATAATTCAAAACACTTTTATGAAGCCCTGAAGGCTATTTATGGGCCAAAAATCTGTGGTGTACCTCAACTACTTAATGCTGGAGTCACTTGGTTAAGGATATGATCCTAGAGAGCTGGCCTAAACACTTTCATAGTGTTCTCAATAGACCATCATCAATCTAAGCTGAAGCCATTGACCCTTTCCTTCAGGTTGAAGACAATCCTCTCCTAGCTGAATGACATTGGGTTTTCTCTCACATGGCAAAGTTCCTGGTACTTATTCAATTCTAGCTGATATTTACAAGGTGCGGGGGGGGGGGGGGTGTCCATTGCTCATACAAAAGCTAAATGAAAATTTCCAAATTATTTGGAAAGAAGAAGTTATCCTCTAGGAATTCAGGGTTGTTTCCATTGTCCATCTCTATAAAGGTAAAGGAAATAGATTGCCCTGTGATGATCACAGGGACTCTCCCTCATTCCCTCCCTTCTCTCCCTCTCTCTTTCCCTTCTTCCCTCTCTCTGTCCCTCTATCTCTCCCTCTCCCCCCTCTCTTCCTCCCTCCCTCCTTCCTTCCCTCCCTCTCTCCTTCTCTTTCTCTCCAGCTCCTCCTCTCCTTCTCATCCTCTCTCCCTAATCATTGCTAGCAAGATTCTTGCCAGTCATTTAATAAGCTGATCCTTCTCCTGGAAGATGGTCACCTGAGAACCAATGTGTCTTCAGAAAGGTTGAGGAACAACGGGTATGATTTTTGCTGCCTGACAACTTCAGGGAAAATGCCAGGAGCAGAACAAAGATCTGTACATAATATTCATCTATCTGACTTAGACCTCTGATATTGTCAGTTGTGAAGACTTTTGAAAAATTATGTCAAAATTTGGTTGCCAGGAGAAGTTAATCAGTATTTTACATCAAATTCATCACACCAGGGCAGCTAGGTAGCACAGTGGATAGAGCACCCGCCCTGGAGTCAGGAGAACCTGAGTTCAAATACAGCCTCAGACACAATAATTGCCTAGCTTTGTGACCTTGGGGAGGTCACTTAACCCCATTGCCTTAAATAAAAAAAATTCATCACACCATGCTTGCCTAGGTTCTGGATAGTGGATGGATATTCTCATGTTTCCCCATCACCAATGGAGTGCCTCTTTTCCCATGCTTTTTTTTTTGTTTTTTTTTTGTTTTTTGTTTTTGCAGGGCAATGGGGTTAAGCCCAAGGTCACACAGCTAGGTAATTATTTTTTATTTTTTTAAAGATTTTATTTATTTTGAGTTTTACAATTTTCTCCCTAATCTTACTTCCCTACCCCACCCCCCCACAGAAGGCAATTTGTCAGTCTTTACATTGTTTCCATGATATACATTGTTCCAAAATCAGTGTGATGAGAGAGAAATCATATCCTTAAGAAAGAAACATAAAGTATAAGAGATAGCATGATCAGACAATAAGATATCAGGTTTTTTCCCTAAATTTAAGGTAATAGTCCTTGCTATTTGTTCAAACTCCACAGTTCTTTATCTGGATACAGATGGCACTCTCCTTTGCAGACAGCCCCAAACTGTCTCTCATTGTTGCACTGATGGAATGAGTGAGTCCATCAAGGTTGATGATCATCCCCCCCACCCCATGTTGCTATTAGGGTGTACAGTGTTTTTCTGGTTCTGCTCATCTCACTCAGCATCAGTTCATGCAAATCCCTCCAGGCTTCCCTGAAATCCCGTCCCTCCTGGTTTCTCATAGGACAGTAGTATTCCATGACATATATATACCACAGTTTGCTAAGCCATTTCCCAGTTGAAGTACACTTGATTTTCAATTCTTTGCTACCACAAACAGGGCTGCTATGAATATTTTTGTACAAGTGATGTTTTTTACCCTTTTTCATCATCTCTTCAAGGGTATAGGCCCCGTAGTGGTACTGCTGGATCAAAGGGTATGCACATTTTTGTTACCCTTTGGGCATAATTCCAGACTGCTCTCCAGAAAGGTTGGATGAGTTCACAGCTCCATAACAATGTGTCCCAGATCTCCTACATCCCTTCCAATGATGGTCATTGTCCTTTCTGGTTATATTGGCCAGTCTGAGAGGTGTGAGGTGGTACCTCAGAGAAGCTTTAATTTGCATTTCTCTAATAAGTAATGATTTAGAGCAATTTTTCATATGACTACGAATTGATTTGATTTCCTCATCAGTAAATCGGCTTTGCATATCCTTTGACCATTTGTCAATTGGGGAAATGTCTTTTTTTTAAAAAAAAATATGACTCAGTTCTCTGTATATTTTAGAAATGAGTCCTTTGTCAGAAACATTAGTTGTAAAGATTGTTTCCCAATTTACTACATTTCTTTTGATCTTGGTTACAGTGGTTTTGTCTGTGCAAAAGCTTTTTAATTTAATGCAATCAAAATCATCTAGTTTGTTTTTAGTGATGTTCCTCATCTCTTCCTTAGTCATAAACTGCTTCCCTTTCCATAGATCTGACAGGTAAACTACTCCTTGATCCTCTGATTTGCTTATAATATTGTTTTTTATGTCTAAATCCTGTATCCATTTGGATCTTATCTTGGCATAGGGTGTGAGATGTTGGTCTAATCTAAGTTTCTTCCATACTAACTTCCAATTTTCCCAGCAGTTTCTATCAGAGAGTTTTTTATCTCAATAGTTGGACTCTTTGGGTTTATCAAACAGCAGATTACTATAATCATTCCACTGGTCCACCACTCTATTTCTTAGCCAATACCAGACAGTTTTGATGGCTGATGCTTTATAATATAATTTTAGATCAGGTAGGGCTAAGCCCCCTTCTTTTGCAATTTTTTTCATTAAATCCCTGGAAATTATTGACTTTTTCTCCATATGAACTTACTTACAACTTTTTCTAACTCATTAATTTTTTTTAGAATTTTGATTGGTAGGGCACTAAACAGACAGTTTAGTTTTGTTAGAATTGTCATTTTTATTATATTAGCTCTACCTATCCATGAGCAGTTGATGCTTGCCCAGTTATTTAAATCTGATTTGTGTGAGAAGTGTTTTATAATTGTTTTCAAAAAGTTTCTGAGTCTGCCTTGGCAAATAGGCTCCCAGGTATTTTATATTGTCTGAGGTTGCTTTGAATGGAATTTCTCTTTCTACAGCTAGGTAATTATTAAGTGACTGAGATCAAATTTGAATTCAGGTCTTCCTGACTCCAGGGCCTGTGTTCTATACACTGCACCACCTAGCTGCCCTCCCATGCTTTTTAAGATGATATTTTCAACCAAATGCCTTCACTGAGGATAAACACAGCATCAAGGTCAGCTTCTGCAGTGATAGCAAATTCTTCAGCTTGAAAAGGTTACAACAAGCCAAGACCAAAGATGAGGGAGTGTTGGTACATGATTTTCTGTTTGCAGATAATTGTTTCCTTAGTGCAGTCTATGAAGCTGACATTCAACAAGGTATGGATTGATTCTCTGCTGCTTGTGCTTATATTGCTCTAACAATTAACACCAAGAAAACCTAGGTGCTCCATCAACCAACACCACACCATCCAGATGTGGAACCATCGATTACAGCAAATGGAGAAGTTTTGAGCACTGTGGACAAGTTCACTTATCTTGGCAGTATCGTTTCCAAGGATGTACACATTGACAATGAGGATGACATACACATTGCCAGAGTTACTTCAGTATTTGGGAGGCTCCAAAAGAAAGTGTGGGAGAGAAAAGTTATTAGATTGACCACCAAACTGAAGATTGTCAAAAAATTTCTGAATTATGCATTCATTTGTTCAATTGCTTTAAACAGTTTAAAAGGCACCACATCACTCAATCATTTAGTTCAAAGTCTTGTTAGGGAAGATAAAAACTTATGGGAAAATGATACTCAAGTATTATTTTCAACTATGAAGGCTAATGATTAATATATGTATATTTGTACCTTTATAGTCACTCAAATAATTATAATGCCTATTGAAAATAATATACTATGAAAAACCAAACTAAAAATAAAGAACAGAATTCATGCTTCTGATACAATTTTATTATTTTCTATGAAGAAACTCAATGAAGTTAACTGAATATTGGACATGTAAGTTTTGAATTGATTTATTAGGTTATATGGTTTCTACCAAAATGGAGATAAAGTTAAATCTTTACTTTCTTCAGTCCATGAAATAATTTGCATCATCAACAACAGCTGGTTTTACAAGTTGCTGTCTGGTTATGTCACAAATTTGTTTTAGGCTATGCTGAATAGGGACATAAACAATTGGAATAAGAGCCTTAGGCATTGAATTTTAAAACCTGAAATGCTATTTTTTTTTCCTGTTTCATGATCAAAAGCTCCATTAACCAAGAGATGCTATTCATTCTCCCTGAATGCTGAAATACCAAAGTGTGATGAATTGGCCTTCATGAACTATTCATGAGTTCTCATTTAATGCTAATTATTTTTTAAAGCCTATACTAAATGATTTTTGAGGTCCTGGCACATACTGGAAAATCATGAAAAATTAAAAGTTCAGAGAAAAATTCAATACAAAATTACACTGTGGTCAAATTAGGCAAGTGGGTCATCCTGTATTTAATGAAATTTCTCTTGTATCTATAGTCTATTTGTGGCACTGTAAACACTTAGAAATACTTTCACTTACTGAATTTCTTGATCAAATTTCATTGAATAAAAATATTTTATAGTGCATTAATAGCATTCTGCTTTAGCCTACTTTTTTCTTATAAGGTAAAGATGTCTACTGACTATGACAATTTTTAAAATATTAAAAGTTGTATATGTTTGTGTATGAAAGCAACATATTTTAAAAATCACAAATGACAAATAGACTCCTACTATAGTAGTTTTCTTATGTATCTCTTAATAGTGATTTCTCTCACAGCTTATAAATGGGGGGGGAGGGAATGATGAGATAAATTACTTATGTTTGAGTTAAAGAAATTTAGAAACAAAGTTCAAGATCTCAAAAATTTTGAGAATTATTTTCTGTTTAAAATAAGGTTGTTTCTAGCTTAGTTATCTACATAGGTTTGTTCTATAGATTAACCAGGCTATGAAGCTATTAAATTAGATATTTCATATACTATATTTCAAAATTAATCCCCTAAGTATTTTACCAGAACAATCATTTCAAAAGGCAGTAAAATTAGCAGCACGGTGGTCTCTCATTTCATTTATTAACATCATTAACAAACTAGCTTTACTTTTATTTTTAAAATTAATTTTAATTTTATCTGTACTTCCTACAGTTCAATTTACCCCCATTACACTCCCAATCCCTCAGCATAAATATACATATTTGAGCAAAACAAATTCTCATTCTAGCCATGTCTAAAAAATGATGTTTCTTTTTGCATTTTAAGTTCCTTACCTCTCTAGCTGAACATGAGCAGGATATGTCCTTTCTAGTCCTCTGGACTCAGTGTTCTCTTATTTCTGCTAATTTTGTTCTTTATCACTTCACTGGAGCTCTATACAGTTTCCTCTGAAACTGGCCATTTTGGCAATTCTTAAGACACAGAAATACTCCATTATATTTAAATACTATGGTATTTTTAGATATTCCCCAGTTGGGGGACACTCAATTAAGTTTCCAATTTGAGGCTTTTATGAAAAAAGTGCCTATATTTTTGTACAAGTATCCTTTTCTTTTTTTCTTTCATCTCTTTGGGGACATTTTGTGACCCAACTATGTCACTAGGTCCAGTTGTTCTCTTCTTGGGTCAAACATTTTGTTCATTTAAATAACTTTTGGGGGCATAGATCAGTCCAAATTGCTTTCCAAAGTAATGGTCCAATTCACATTCCCACAATCAGTGCACTGGTATGTATGTTTCTGTGTGTGTGAATTTTATAGCCCCTCTAAATATGTCATTTCCCTCTTGTGCCATCTCAGTTTAATGAGTGTGAGGTTTTACATTTCTCTAATAGTGATTCAGTAAATTTTTGAAATGTTGGTTGTTGATAGCTTGGATTTCTTTGAAAACTGTCTTCATACTTTTGGTCATTTATCTATTGGGGAGTAGCTTTTAGTCTTAAAAATATAAGTTAATTCCTTACCTGTCTTGGATATGAGACCTTTATCAGGGAAAAAGAATGTTAACGAAGATTTTTCTCCATTTGTTACATTTCCCTTTTCATTTTAACTATATTAATTTATGCTAAATCTTTTTAATTTGATTTCTGAAATTTTCCATTTTATCTCATGTGATCCTTCTAACACTTCAGTCATGAGTTTTGCTTATAACATGACTGCTCTTTTACATACAGCTCAGTTTCCATTTGGTATTTCTCTTGGTATATACTTGAAAGGTTCTTAATCTATTATCTGCCAGACTACTTTCCAGTTTTCCCAGAAATTTTTGTCAAATAGTGAGTTCTTTCCATTTTGGTTTTATTGATCACAAGACTGTTAGTTTTATTTCTATATGTTATGTACCTAATATGTTCCACTTACTAACTTCTATTTTTTTTAAACTAGTAAAAATAAATTTTGATGATTATGGCTTTGTAGTATAGTTTGAGATTCAGTACTATTAGCATCTCTATCTTCCTACTCTTTTTTCCTTATCTTTGAAATGCATTCCTTTATATTAATTATTTTTTCTACTTCCATAAAATATTCCTTTGGTGATTTGATATTGTTTGTCCTTCATTCTCAAAGAAGATCATGACATCTGGAGGTGATGCCGTGACAAGCACATAAATTAAATTTGAGGCAAGAAGTGCTGTTTTAAGTCCCCAGTCTCACTTTCTCCTTCAGTCATCTTAATTCAGTGACCAGCTATGAATCAGGATGACTGGAGATGGCTCTGGAGGTGAGGCAGTCAGGGTTAAGTGACTTGCCCAGGGTCATACTAGTGTCAGTTGTCAGAAGTCAGATTCAAATTCTGGTCTTCCTGACTCCAGGGCCAGTGCTCTATTCACTGTGCCACCAGCTGCCCTGATAATTTGGTATATTGATGATTAAGCAAATTAATTTAGGTAATGCTGTCATTTTTAGTATATTGGTTCACTGAGCAATTAATGCTTCTCTACTTACATTGATCTGTATTTCTGCAAAAGTTGCTTTATAGATGAATTTATAGTTCAGTATATTTTGATACATACACTCAAATCGTGACTCCCAGTTATTTTGAATGGTATTTCTTTTTCTAGTTCTTCTTGTTGGGCTTTTGTTGGTAACATAAAGAAATGCTGTTTACATGTATTTATTTGTATCCTGCAACTTTGCTTAATTTATTATTTCAATTAAATTTTTTGCTTACTCTATTTAGGATTTTCTAAATAGTTTTCTTATAATCTGTAAAGTTATAGTTTTGTTTTCTCTTTACCTATGCTAATTCCCTTAATTTTTTTCTTGTCTTATTGCTACAAGTAGCATGTGACAATGGGCAGGTAGCACAAGCTGCTGTTATTAACATTTTCTTGTTAATATTATGGCTGTTAATGAATGGCTAAATTAAATTTAGGACATGCCTGTATTGGAATATTACTGGCAATAAATTACAAATATGAAGAATTCTGAGAAACAAAGGATGTAGAAACAAGCAAACCAGAAAAATTGTGTGATTTTTAAATAAGAATATATGTACATATGCATGCATTTATATGTAATTCAAATATAGTTTATAATTACAATAATGCAAATATACAACAGTCAATTTCATTTTATTGTTTGTATAATTATAACGATCAAGCTTGACTGGAAAAAAGTCTTTCTTCTTTCATCATTGTGGAGGTGGGAGAGTATGAATGTGGAATACTGCATATACTATCACGTATGGTTGATATGTTGCTTAGTTTTGCACTTTTAACATCTTATAAAAAGAGATGGCTCACTGGATGGGGAGAAGAGAAATTATTTTTTCCTTTTTTATTTCTTATTTTCCTAGTTACATATAAAAACAATTTTTAACATTCATTTTAATACCTTGAGTTCTCAATTCCCTCCCTTCCTCCCTCCCAACCCACCTCCTTGAAATATAGATTATACTTTTGTAGTCATGCAAAACATTTCCATAACAGTCATTATGAAAGAAAATACAAAAACCCTCAAGAAAATTTTTTTAAAAATATGCTTCAATCTGTATTCAGACACTATCAGTTCTTTCTCTGAAGCATTTTTCATCATAAGTAAATATATTTAAAAATGAATGTGAGATAACTGAAAAGATTATCACTTTTTTTCCCCCGTAAGGAATGAAGGGTGGAAATAGATTCCTAAGCATGGTGGCTATTCCTATGGTCTAATGAGAGGTAGTAAAAAAAGAGAAAGTTTGGAAAATACCACAATATGTTATATAGCACTTTCAGGAATGTATTATTAAAATTTTTCATTCACTGAACTGTATTATTGTGAAAGTAAATGAAACTAAAGATTAAGAAAAAACAGAAGGTAAAAAGAAGATGGGTACCCCTTGCAAAGGTCTTATTTTACGGGAGGGGAGATCTGTGGTGAATTTTAGTGGTAGCTGCAAAAACAAAATAAAAAGCATGAATAAAAAAAGAAAAAAGTTGATCTTATATTCAATTTGATGAACAGCTATATTCAGTAATGCACTGAATATTTATAAGTATTATAATATGTTTTTGGACATTTGATCCTTACAAAGAATTAAAGAGATGTTTCTGAAAATGTGTAATCCTGACTGTGGCTCCATGATATCTGAATTCTTTCTGGCTGCTACTATTTTGTCCTTGACCTGGGAGCCCTGGAATTTGCCTATGATGTTCCTGGGAGTTTTCATTTTGGGAACTCTTGCAGATAGTGATTGTAGATTCTTTCAATTTCTATTATGTCTTCTGCTACTGGGATATTGGGGTTAATTTTCCTTGATAATTTCTTGAAATATGATCAGTGTTCTTTTTTTGATCATGACTTTCATGTAACCTAATAATTCTTAAATTATCTTTCCTGGATCCATTTTCCACCTCAGTTGTTTTTTTCCCAGTAAGAAATTTTACATTTTCCAAAGTTTTTATTCTTTTGATCTTGTTCTTTCATATCTTGATGTTTCTGATGAATCTAATGTGGATTCATTAGTTTCTCCTCATCCAATTCTGATTTTTTAAAAATTCTTTTTCAATTCTAATTTTTAAGCAAACTTCAGTGAATTTTTTTTTTCTATGTCCTTTTCCATTTGGTCAATTCTATTTTTGAAGTAGTTCTTTTTTTGGGGCCTCCTGAGCCCAAAATTACATTTTTTTCCCTTTGAAGCTTCACATGTGTTATTTTGATCCTCCTAGTCTCTTCTAAGTTTATGTCTTGATCCTTCTTTTCACTATGACTTTCTATGATCAAGATCTATTTTTTGCTTTTTGCTCTTTTTTCTGCCTGTGTGACTTGAGTTGGCCTCTGTTTTTACACTGTCCCAAACTTGTTTGCTGGGATTAGGATCTTAATGCTGGTTTTCACTGAATTTCAAAGACTAGCTATTGGCTTGTATTGGGAGGCAGAACCTACCTTGGGTATGAGTTTTGCTGTTGGCCTGCCCCAAAGGCAATGCCGTGCTGTAGGCATGCTATGTAAAAGGGGGCTTCTCTGCTGATCCCAGGAGTGGAATCTCACTGTTGGCCAGTTCCAAGGGAGTGGTCCTATTGATGGCCAGCCCCAGGGGATGGGACCTCACTACTGATCAGCCCCAGGGGATGGGGCCTCACTACTGATCAGCAATGGGAAGGAGCCCTTGTGGGGAACCTATGTTTGGGGTGGGTCTTACTGTGCAGCTGGTGGTGGACTGCCCTGGGGCTGGGAGTCTACTATTCTCAGACTTCACCCTTTCCCCTCCCCAGTGAGACCGACCTTTTCCACTATGCTGGTAAACTGTTTCTTTGTTTGTAAATCAGTTCTGAGGTGGTTTTCAAAAGAGGGCTTCAGGGAGTTCATTCCTCACTCCAACATCTTGGTACTGGAAGTCACAGATTTTCATATACAGATTTTGCTTAAAGGATAATTGTGTTTATTCGGTTTCTGAATTAGGCAAGATGTTTAGACAACTCATCATTAGAAAAGAAATAAATATTCCTTTAATGCTATCCATTGACTTCAGTGTCCTCACTGCATATGGCATATACTTAGAAAAAACCCCATAAAAACCTATGTCACATAAGTCCTTATTGATGAGAGTCATAGTAGATAGAAATAGCTTTATTTTTTCCATTTAAGTTTCACCAAATAGTGTTCAAAAAGCATTTACAAAAGCAATAAATTGACAATATGTAATTCTCATCTTATATATACTGAAAATGAATATTCAAGTAACCACCAATTAAAATAGCATTTTTCAATTACTATTCATTTTTCCTTTTTCATTTCAAGTTGTCAACATTAGCTACTTTTAGTTACCTGACAATTATACTCATTTTCCTTCTTTATTTATATTAAAATAATCCACTGCCTAAAAAAAATCAAACCTTAATGTTATTCAGGCATTCTGAATAGCTCATTTAAGTCATATATTCTACATTAAACATAATACATGCATTTGGTATTATCAAAATAATTTTTCAAAATAGACCAAACAGTGTTGTAGACTTATTTACATTTATAAGTATAATTCCTTACTTAAATAACTGAAACCAAGCAGAATATAGGCATTAGAACTTAATCTCTATGTTTTGGAGAGTTGAAACCAAAGAAACATTTCTAAAATAATGAAAAGCTAGGAAAGCTGAAATAAAATGAAAATGAAATGGCAGACATTCTACAACTCTGTTCATGTAACACAAAGGCATAAATTTAATCATAATCTGAAAGGGTCAGTATTATAGTCTTAAGAGTCAGAATTCTGAAAGGAAATACTATAACTTCTTTTAATTGTTCTCGTGATGCCCTTAAATTAATGCCTATTAACATAAAATAATGGGTCAATTTCTTAACAGTATGGTTAGCTAACTCCCAATCTCAGAAATCTTTTTGGGTTCCTTTTCTCCAGCATAGTCCTTTTAGTCTCAGCAAACTTTGGGATAAAAGAACAAAATTTTACTTTTGAAAAAAAAAATTACTGTTCAGGTTAATCTTAAAGAGAAAACTGTAAGGAATATAGCCTTTGGATTAGTGAACTCCAAATCCAATTTGTTTTATCAATTCACTAAAGTTATACTAACAGTGCTAGACTCAGAAGTCTATAATATGGGTCAATGTTAGAAATTATGTATTGTCAGTAATGAATCCATTTATAAAGAATTCTGTCTATTGGATTTTGCCATAGAGGAGACTTTATTGCATATTAATATATACTACTACTGTGGATAATCAAAACCATGTACCACAATCTGGGAAGCAAACTGACCAAAGAAGAACTCTCAAAAGCTTTTTGCAATGGAAGCATTATTAGAAGTGTATGGCCTCCCAAAGTGGTGGCCTTGAAGGAGGCAAACTTCATCTGTATGCAAAAAAGATACACAAATTACTCAATAATAATATTGGGTCAAATGAAAATGAAAAGTATTCTCAGTTATGACATCTGAATATCACATGTCTTAGATGAAAGTCTAAATCAAATTTACAGTATATTTTTCATATCAGGCTAAGTTTCAAGCTCTTAATTTTATTCAGAGGACAAAGAGGACTTCAAGGGGGTCAGTAGACAAGGAGTTATCAGTAGAAATTGTGGCTGGCTCACTATGATATAAAGGAGGAGCTGTGCTTCCAGCTTTTGATAAAAAGACTAAAAAGACTATTCTGTATCTTTCACTACTAAACCAGTTCAAAAGATTGATGCTGCTTTTCTTGAACTGAAGTAGAAGACTTTGTGAAGAAATGAAGGATGGGTGTTCCATCTTCCTAAATAATACATCATATTAGTAGGTTATAACAAGAGAAATTTGGTGAAAAATACTAATTTAGACTATTTAAAAGAAAAATGAATTATGCCTTCTAAAGAGTCCCAAAATTAATTTTATAACAAGGAAATTGACAGAAGGCACTCGGCCTACCTTCAGATTCATGTGTCATTTATTAAATATTATTCTTTAGTAAAGCTAGGAGGGTGACTGGATAATACTTAATTTTCAATAGTAACCCAAATTGGTATCTTATTCTAAGGAGAGAACCAATGTGGAATTTCTGATTCAACTTTTGACTTCTATAGAATTTGAGAAATGCTTAACAGTTGCTTAAAACTATCTTTCAAGAGACCTGCAATTTCAGTAGATAATATATTTAAAATAAAATAAAATTGTTTAATATTCCTGTTTTTGTTTTTAAAAACACTATCCAACTTCATTACATAAGGTTATTCCATAATGTATAACCTATAGGATTTAGCAACATACACACATATCCTCCAAAAAGACAAGGCTATTAAAACTGAATTAATGCCTTATTTTCAAATGTCTCTTGGAAAATGTCTTTTTTTTGATATCACTTTCTTTTAACTGAGTTTTGCCAAAAGAAAAATCAAAGCACATCTATCATTCAAGTCACTTAAGCATACCTTAATAATTTTATTTACCATAAAGAATCAACAGATGACAATTCTAATGTAACTTGAAGGGAAAAAAAAATTCCCAATCTTCCAAAATTTCAAAGTACAAAGCTAAATATCTAGGCATATTTTTAAAATCTCTCTATAGTAATACTTCACTAACATTTCACTTTAAATATTATAAGAGAGTCATATAATAGCTGAAATTGGATGCTTAATTTTAGATGGTCACAATATATTCTATGGATCTTTTATTAACATTTAAGTGTGTTAATCATAATAAAATGGAGTGCAATCATGTAGGACCTAGGGTGAGAGTGAAATATTGATTCTTTAATAATTCTTTTTTTTTCAACTTCTAAACAGTAACATCCTTTCAGAACAGGTCTGTCCCACCAAGTCGGCATACTGTTGAACGATGGCTTCATCACTTGGTCCTTTCTGTCGTTTTTTATATACATTGTAAGGCATAATTGTTCTCTTGTAAAGTACCCGTAATCGATCAAGCTCTTTAATTCGTTCTTCATCAACTGCAATAGAATAAAAAAGTGTATATTAAACTATTACTCTTTGTTTTATTTAAATAAAAAACTGAACTGGAATCTTCAAAGAGAAGACATTTGGTGTCACAATTAGGGTATTCTCAATTTTATGGTGGTTTTGGAAAAACAACAAAATGAAATATATTACAATGTTAATTTAATTCAATAACTATTAACATAAAATAATGTTCTAAATGCCTACAAAGCAACTTCCTTCATTACCACATAAACACAAAGCATCTCTGATTTAGAACCAGAAGAAACCTTAGGCATCATCTAGTTCCATGAGGAACTCATGAGGAAACTCATTTTAAAGATGAGGTCTAGAAAAGTTAAGTGACTTGTCTGGTGTGGCATAGGTAGTAACAGAGCCACAACACCTTACTCCAAATCTAAGTCATCCATGGCAAATTCCATTTTACTGGACTGTAGAAGACAAGACAGTTTGGAAATAATTATGGTTCATTTAAAAAAAGAGGTTCAGATAAAATACTGAGAGAGATTCTCAAATATTTGAAAGCACCCTTTCCCAGATGCAGGCTGTCATCCCATTCATACTTGTCCATCCTCTATGATTCTCATCTGAATCTTCACATAAATTCACCAAAGAAAAACTAACTCAAAAAAGGTGGAGGTGCTCCTCTCTTTCTCCTGACATCATTGGAGTACTAGTAGAGCATTCTGCCTTTACACATAACCAACTCATCTCCTTTTCATAATCCCTTTACATTTCCTTCTGTGAAATAAATTATTTGGAAACTGCTACTTTCTTGTCACATAGTGACACTGACTGAACATAGATGTTGGTTTTAAACAGACTGGTCTTTGCTTTTATGGAAACCTTGGGGTCATTAAAGAAGTTCTCCAATTTCCTGGAGGCAATTCAGTTTTACTTTTCTCTTCTTCAACTCAAGACACAACTGTACATCTCTCATTACTCTTAGTCCCAGATATACATCCCAATGGACAAGCTCTTTAATGCATGTTGTAATATGAATAAAAGAATTTTATAAACCAGCAACTTTTAAAATCCTCAAGTCTCATTTACAAATCTGATTTAAAACTCCCCTGAAAACCTCCCTACTGTACTCCCTGAAAACACCTGCAAATGAGGCCTTCTGATCACTTATTTTTACAGTAAAGCAGCCCTGAGAATGACATCATGAAACAAAATAACATTTTATTAGGCCCAGGACCTAAAAATAAAGCATTTTTTCAATGGCTGTGGATTTCTTTGCCCTTAATACAATAGAAAAATCTGTACAGACCATATGAAATTCCCAGGAGCATTTCAAGTAAAGTAAACTGGGAATGACTTTTCATATTAAAGGTCAAATACTTCAGATTTCATGCTCTAAATACCTCTTATGGATAGATAAATGCAATTACAAAGCATGAATTACCAATGGAAAAATATTAATATAAATATCAAAATGTCATCCTCCCCATAAGGGTTCTGTACTGAATCTAGGTAATGTCTGGTAATTTTAATATTAATTTAAAAGGTAATAGGGAAGTTAATTCTTCTACTTCAAAGAAGTAAAACTTCTGAAGTCAAATATAAATGGTTTGTCAGATAGTTGTCCAATTTTATTAGAATTTCTATCATTTCAGGCTGTCAACTCCCTTCATTAACCTATTTTAGACTATCAGAAAATAAAGATGAAGAGTCACTACAGATTCACTATACTTGAACCTTAGCAATTACAAGCAAGGATTTTTTATTTGCCAAAGTTAGGAAATATTTTGTAGTTGTGATCATTAAAACATAATTTAGGGATTACTTTTCAAAATTAATTTTTATGCTTAACCTTATCCACTCTGATTCAGCAAATACTTGATTTCAAGTACCTCACCTGAGTATTAATTTCTTAAATACAATTATATAAGGGCAGTGTATATAATAACCCAGTGTAAATAATTCTTTTTTTTTTTTAGGTTTTTGCATGGCAAATGGGGTTAAGTGGCTTGCCCAAGGCCACAAAGCTAGGTAATTATTAAGTGTCTGAGACCAGATTTGAACCCAAGTGCTCCTGACTCCAAGGCCAGTGCTTTATCTACCATGCCACCTAGCCGCCCTAAGTAATTCTTTAAAACGATTTTCACTTGAAAGAATAGTAAATGTGCAGATCATTTCATACTAAGGTTCTGAAAGTTAGTAACAGGTGTTTTATAAGCAGTTGCTCTTTTAGAGATACAAAGTCTTCTATTGCTACTGTATATATATATATATATATATATATATATATATATATATATATATATATATATATATATATATACACATATATTACCAAAAATGCTAAAAAGTAAAATTTCTTAATACAGAAATTTATTTTAATGACTACATATACAATCTTACCTAGAAACAAAAGAAATTATGGTAGCAATAATGTATAACCTATCTAGAGTTCAGATATCTATGAACCTCATCTACTCAGAATAATGTTTTTCCTTCATTTTCGAAGAAGACCATAACATCAGGGAGTTGATGTCATGACATGCACATATATTGAATTTAAGTTGAGGGGAGCCGTGATAAGTCACCAGCCTCACTTTCTCCTCAGGAGCCATCTGGGTTCAGTGGTCAGATACGGATCAAGATGACAAGAGGTGGCCCTGGATGCAAGGCAATTACAGTTAAGTGATTTGCCCATGGTCACATAGCTAGTAAGAATAAAAATGTCTGAGGTTAGATTCAAACTTCTGTCCTCCTTACTCCAAGGCCAGTATTCTATTCACTGTAACAAAAGTTGCCCTACAGTCTTAAACTTAAACATGAGAAAATGTCCTGAATGGCAAAGAAAAGAGCTACCATAAACCATATACTTCCATGGAGAGATGTGAACCCATCCTGGAGTTTTCCCTATCACAACTATATGTAAAATAGAACAGTAGAAAAAAGAATATATTGAAAAGTAACAAATGAGAGAGATTAGGCATAAGAAGTGGAAGCCAGTTGAATGAGGGGAAAATATAATTAAAAGTTAAAAGTTAACTTACAGAGTTCTGCCTGTTGAACCTTTTTTATCAATGATTTAGACAAGACAAATGATATATTTATAAAACTTAGGAATGATAGAAAATTAGAAATGACAGCTGCTATACTAGACAAAGGAAGTCAGATCCAGAAAGATCATGAGAGGCTGACGCAAATTATTGAATTTGTTCTTGATTATTGAATTGACTTATGTCTTAATGACTAGATCAATGATTTTGTTAATGTGAATTCTTCCTCTAAAAGTTTAGTCTGAGAGTCCTCTATATGCTTTCTTATCTTACACAATTTTTTAATTTCCTTTTCAAAAATTTTGTTTATTTTATATTATTACAATAATCTTGTGAGAGTAAACTTAAACCTCCCTGCCCCCCCCAAAAGATGAGAAACCTCAAGAACTGTGAGAGAGAGAAAAAAATGTACTCCAGTCCGCGTTCAGATTCCAATGGCTCTGTCTCTGGGATAAGTTGCCTTCTTTATCATAAGTCCACCAAAGAAGTTGCTTCAATATTTTCCCCACAGCTGCTGTTACTAGTTGTATCTCCCTCCACTCCATTCCTTTCCACTCTCATTTATTCTATTCTCTCTTCTTTCACCCTTTCCCTGTTCAAAAGTGTATTGTAGCTGTACCTCCCATGATCTTCCCTCTCTTCTATCACCTATTCCCCACTTCCCTCCTCTCACTGCCCTTTATCTCATTCCTTTCTTATTTTTTTCTCTAGGGTAAGATAGATTTCTGTACCATATTAATAAGTATGTATGTTATTTCCTCTCTGAGCCATTTGTGATGAGAATGAAGGCTCACTCATTCCCCGCTCCCTTTCCCCCATTTTACTCCATTGAGAAAGCTTTTTTGTGACTCTTATGTGAAATATCTTAGTCCCTTCTTCCTCTGCTTTCTCTTCCTTCCAGTACTTTCCTTTATCCATTGACTCCATCTTTTTACTATATTATACCTTATATTCAGTTCCTTCTTGTGCCTTGTCTATATATGCTCCTTAAAACTGCTCTTATAAATCAGAAAGTTCATGAGTTATCAGTATTTTCTTCCCATGCAGGAACACAAACAGTTCAACATCATTAATTTCCTCATAATTAGTCCTTCTTGTCCAACCCCTCTATGGTTTACCAGAGTCCTGTGCTTGAAGATCAAACTTTCTGTTCATCTCTGCTTGTTTCAATAGTAAAGTTTCAAAGTCCCCTGTTTCACTGAAAGTCCATCTTTTCCTCTGAAAGAAGATGTTTAGTTTTGCTGGGTAGTTGATTCTCTGTTGTAAACCAAGATCTTTCATCTTCCTGAACATCATATTCCAAACCCTACAAGCCCTTAATGTAGATGCTGCCAGATCCTGTATAATTCTGACTATAGAGCCATGGTAGTTGAATTTCTTGTTTCTGGAAGCTTTTAGTATTTTCTCTTTGACTTGGAAGTATTGGAGTTTGGCTATAATATTCCTTGGAGTTTTTTGTTTGGGATCTCTTTCAGAGGGTGATCGGTGAATTTAGTCCTTTAGCAAATATATATTAGTTGTTAGTTCCAAGTTAACAACTTTTCTAGTCAATGTTTTTATAGAACCTCAAGATTAACAGGAGTTAACTGGAGTCCCATCACAAGCTACATTTTATTTAAATACTAATCTGTTATCAATTACTTAATGATGCTAATATATTACATGTCCATTAATAGCAACTTTGTCTAAGCTAATAAATTTGGCATTTGGAACAGGAAGGAGGAAGGAAAAACCTAATTTCTGGCAAAATAAATTTGTCCAAGGTTATTCTGGTATGGGAACTGGGCCAATTAACTAGTTTTAATTTTGATAATTACCTTTCGGAGCACATCCATTAGAAAACTTTTGAACTTAATGTTAGAAAATTGCAAGGCAAGGAGTCAGTAGCACACTGACTATATTTGTTCTTAAGTGCATAATTCATAGCTTAGTCTAGATAACATTTATATATATATTATATACATATATAATATATATAAATCTTTAATGATTACATGATTCTATGGTCAACCATACTGTTATAGACAGTCATATTTTGCTAGGCTGCTGGAGGTTCTCGAAAATGATGCCAACTTAGAATATCATCAGAATTTATGGTATTTTAAGATTAAAGTTTAGGGGGCAGCTAAGGTGGTGCAGTGGTTAAGAGCACCAGCCCTGGAGTCAGGAGTACCTGGGTTCAAATCCAGTCTCAGACACTTAATAATTGCCTTAGCTGTGTGGCCTTGGGCAAGCCACTTAAACCCATTTGCCTTGCAAAAATCTAAAAAAAAAAAAAAAAAGATTAAAGTTTAGTCCCATTTTCAGCTAAGGAAAACAAGTACAAAGGGTATTCTAGAAATAGGTGGCAATAAGAACATTGCTAACCCTTTACTTTTTTCTGATGTCAGCTTCAGTTTCTTAAAAACCAAAAGTAAGTCTATATTATTTCTCATGCTATAAATAAACACATCATCTCTTTGATATTTTAATTTTTCCAACAAAACTCTGGTAGACAATAATTTATCAGTTTTTTACAAGTCCAAAAATTGCCATGGGAAATAAACTATGTACCACAGGTGCTTCAAACTCAAAGATTCTAAGAGATGAAAGCTTCACTTCTCCTTAAGGGAACTTAACTCATTTGTTATTCTTAAAGAGACTTTATAACCACTATTTCTTCCAGAATATCTCTCCAAATTTATATTCTTTGTTATTTATTATCATTATAGCTTCTCTGGGGCAAAAGAGACAGAACAGAAATTAATGGATAAGACTGTGAAAAAACTATAGCATGACAATGAAAAACTTCAGATTTTGAATAAATGAGAAAGCAATGATTTTAAAATCATATGATAAAAAGACACTTAAAATTGATGAGCCAATTTTGCAAGAGACAACCTAAAGGGGAATGTCTTTATATTCAGGGGGACTGTCCCATGATCTTATAGCCTTAATTAGTGATACAGGGCTCATCGTAGAGTACAGGCTTGTACTATAGAATCTTACCTCTCCTGGAGTCCAAGGGAGGGAGAGACTTGGCTACTACCAATACCCAGCAATAGTTCCCAGTTCCAAAGGGACTCTGTACAAAAATGCCCCCAAATCTTCCTAGGTGTAAAGGGTGATCAGTGCAAGCTGGCCACAAATCCAGACCCTCTGGAGTCAGTCGATGCTTTTCCTAGCCAGCGCACCAAAAATGTGAAGTCTGGCCTTGTATTCCAATAGGCTCTGGTGGAAGGTTCTCCACACAAGCAAAGATTGGGTACAGGCCTGGATAGTGACTATAACCCTACTGATTTTTTATAGGCTTGTCAGACCCTTTACATCCCAAACTGTTTCTGGATAATAATTATAGCTGACTTGGTTTCCTTCAGGTGCTTAGCCAACCTTCATGAAGGTGAAGTTCTTCAGAATTAGGATGACCCCTCACAATTCACTTTCTATTGCCAGTTCCAAACTGTCTTCTGGATCATGATTGTGCAGGCCAAAGTGGGTCCTTGATGAGATTTTCCAGGATCCCACAAGCTCAGAGCTGCTGAACTTTATTTGGGGGATCCAAGTGGAAGGAAAGCTTATCATTGTTCAGCTTGATGCAGCAGACAGCATGCTGACAACTCCATGAATTTATGCCCATTTACCACAAGAGTCTCTGAGTATTCTTGTTCCCACAATTCAATCTGTTTCTTCAACTCCTTTTCCAGTTTAGGGAGAATTTTTTGGAGCTTGCCCTTTGCTACTCCTCCTTCAAAAGACTTTGACCTCTATTTGTAAATCAGCTTGAATCTGGAGTTTTTCTATCAATTTCTAAGAAAGGCTTCTAGCTATCTTCCTACTTCTAAATACCTTCAAACAGCTCTTTATAAGCCTCATAGTAAGGCACCTTCAGATGCATGTGTTCCACATTATGGAGAAAGAGAAGGCTCTCTGTATAATGTCCATCAGTTAGGAGTAAAAGGAGTCAATTCCAGAAGGATGGACTGCTTCAGTCACTTTCTTGATGTAATGATGTAATAGGCAGAGTTGGGGATGGTGGTATTCAGTTTCTCCAGGTGCAGAGTTCTCTTGAGCTCCCTATTGGCAGTGTTCATGGGAGGTCTAGCAGAGCAGACACTGACTTTGAAGAAGACCCCTCCTTAAATAAAGAATTTACCATCTTGGAATAAGTCAACCACCAAAAGGAACTTAACCAATTTTCTCTTGTTAAGCCTCCTATTTCTCTTGTGCCTGTGCTTACTAGACATTCTTATGTCACTTGAAGTATGGGTTTTCAGTTGAGCCTACTGTTTGGAATTCCTTGGCGAGCTACTCAGGTCATTCCTAACTCCTTTTCACATTGCATTGAACCTGAAAGGATTGCAGCTTTTGATTCACAAGTTCCTGAAGTGTGAGTTCTTCGTTATGGTCAGGTTCCCTGCAACACTCCCATTCTTCCTGTAAGGAAGTCAAATGGGAAATTTCGTGTGCTTCATGATCCAAGAGGTTATTACCATTCATCCTACAGTTTCCAAGCCTTATACCATTTCTCACTCAAATTCCAAGGGATACTCACTCAAAGGTTTTCCCCCTTGGATCTCAAAGACACTTTCATCTCCCTCACCTGGATTTATTTTGTTCATTTTTGGTTCCAGTCTATTTAACCTCTTTGTAACACTTGTCTCTTTCAGGTTACAAGCAGTACATCTCCATCTAGCAACAAGAGCTAGATACTATTCTAAAATTCAGCATCCTTCACAGCTATTTTGGACATTGATTCAGTCAATTTTCAACTGCACCCAACTCCCCCTTAAATAAGATCCACTAAGCAGGGACAACTCTACAACCTCTTCCACAGGAAGCAGCTCTAGAAGAAGAGTTCTTAATCCCAAATGAATCTGAGTCAGTTATTGGAGGGTGGGGAAGAAGGATGAAGAGGAAAAATATTATGCTAACAGTTAAACTGATGAGTTAATCATCTTTGTTTGTACCCTATTTCCCAAATGAAGCACCTGGCCATAATGAGCTACACCTATGAAGAATTCAGGCCTACATAAATCGATCCCCACATCTCTCCCAGAGAAGAGATCTAATAGGGAACTTAGCTAAACTCTTCTGAAGGAAATAAATGTCCCTTATTTATTTTGTAAATAAAACTTTATGTCCTTCATTATTCTGGGTTCAATATCTTGTGAATTCTTCACTCTGCTCAGCCTGAAACTTCAGCAAAGTAACTGACAGTGCAATTAAAATCCACAAATCGCTCTAATATCTGTTTTAATTCTTACCCAGAATCACACTGGATTGCCACTGTCCTTGACAGAAATTAATACTACTAGTAGTACTTGGTATCAAAGAGGATTATGCCAAATAACCAAGTGATTGGCAGCATAAGTCGCACAATTATATTTATTATGAGGGATATGGTGTGGCAGGAATCCTTCTCACTAGCCTTTATCAGAATCGTTCTACCTGATTGATAGGAAACAGGACTAATGAAGATGGTCTGGCTGCTGAGGAAGTCTCCTGGTCTCAAATCAGTTTTGCTTCCTCTTGTATCAGCAAGGCAAGATGGTGTACCATCTAAGCAAGCACCAGCAAATGACATCTTGGTGACAGAATGCAACAACCCAATAAAACCTGTCTCTTGATGGACTAATCATCAGTACAGCCTTTCCTCTCAGACTTTCCACCTTTGAGCTACTTATCAGTATGCCTATATCAACAAGGAATATCTGGTGCCAGGAAACAGAACTCAGCCCAAGCCTAACTAAAATCAGCACCCTCTGCTAGACCAGGGGACTGTTCAATGGCATGCATCTCTCCACTGGCCTCCAAGATGAATCAACAGACTAACCAAGATCCAGTCCAGCTTTCTGAGACATCTTTTAAAGATTTAGGGTTTTTTTCCTTATTTGCCACATGCTATTGTCCCTAAAATTCCTATTGCTCCTCTTATTTTTTTAAGTAGGCAATGATCATTCAGGAGAAATATTTCCCTGCCCTCTGCTCAGAGTCTCTCATCTTCATCCACTCAGCTCAACTCTCATCACATCCAACTCTAACTTTGCCCAAACCCTTCCACTGTGCCCTCTGGAATTTCTACTCAATAGCAAATCAACTTTATTCCATGTTGTATCTCTTTATTACCCCTTACAGAGTCCTGGCTTTCTTCTGATGACCCTGCCATTTATCTTTTTTTATAGGTATTTTTTTTTTTGCAAGGCAAATGGGGTTAAGTGGCTTGCCCAAGGCCACACAGCTAGGTAATTATTAAGTGTTTGAGACCAGATTTGAACGCAGGTACTCCTGACTCCAGGGCCAATGCTTTATCCACTGTGCCACCTAGCCCCCCCCTATTTACCTTTTCCAATACAAGATATATCTACCTTTCACACACCCATCCCATTCTCCTGGTCTATTTGAGACTACCAGTGCCTCATCCTGACTATTACTACCTCTCCTTAACTCAGTACCCTTTCATCTCTTGCAGCCCACATAATTAAAATATTCCTCCTGTAATTCATTTACTTTTTCCTTAAAGAATCTTGATGGTTCCTGGGTAGAGCAAAGATGGCAGCATGTAGCTAAGATGCTCCCAGAGCTTTCTCCTAACAAAGGTAAATGAAGCTTCTACTCTGACATTCAAACCACAGATCCCACCAAGAAAAAGAGAAGATTCAAAGAAGTTTTCAACTGTAAACATTGTGGAGGATCTTAAGTGAAGGTCTGTCTCTTTGGGAAAAGGGGGAAGTAAAGTCCAGGAGGTGGGAGAGCAAGAAAGCCAGCAGGAGGCTTTTAGCCACAGTGAAATCCAAGTCCCCACAGCCTAATAACAGCAGAGGTCCCAGCAGCTAGATAGCAAGCCAGCTGGGAAGAATCCAACCCCAAACAAAGTCTGAACCCTAAGAATACTGGGGTAAAAGACAGGACTGGGTTGGGAACAAACCACTTTTAAGTCAGAACCTGGACAAAAAGGAGGAAATAAACCTCTGAAAAGGCAAGGTCTGAACTGCATAGGAAACATCTTGGCCAATGGCAAGCCAGGGATCAGGCCCCAATCCCAACAAAAAAATAAATAAATAAAAAACTTGGATCTATACTCCATGTACCCTAGAAGCAGAGCTAAAACAACAAAGAACAAAAAAAGCTAAAGGGAATAAAAAATAAGCACTCACTATAGAAAACTCCTTTACAGACAAAAAAAGATGGCAGCAATGCCAAGTCTGAAGAGGATAGCAGTGAAAAATCACTCACAGGTGAAGTATCAAAATAGTGTATAAATTGGACTCAAATACAAAAGCTCATCGAAAAGCTTAAAAAAAGAAATTAAAAACCAAAAAGAAGGAAAAATGGGAAAAAGAAATGAAAGTCATGTAGAAAAATTGACCAAAGAAATCAGCTCCATTAAAAGTAAACCCAGAAAAGGAAACATGGAAGCTAACTGAAGAAAATAAAACCGTAAACATTAGAATTGAAGAAATAGAAACTAATGAATCTACAAGACTATAAGATTCCATCAAAAAATAAAAATAAAAAGGCTGAAAAAATTGAAGAAAATGTAAAGTACCTTTTTAAGGAAAAGGAATGACCAGGAAAATAGATCCAGGAGAGACAATCTATGAATCATTGGACTATTAGAAAGCCTGGATCAAGAAAATAACCTTGAAAACATCATGCAGGAAATAATAAGGGAAAACTTTTCAAATCAATTAGAACAAGATAACAATATAACCAGAATGCACAGAACCCCTCCAGAAAGAGACCTCAGGATAAAAACCCCAAGGGCTATAATAGCCAAATTCCAGAACTCTCAAATAAAGAAGAGAATATTGCAAGCAGCAAAAAAGAAAATTCAAATATAAAGGAAACAGAATTAGACTTACATAGGACCTATCATCCTCAACATTGAAGGATCAGAAGATCTGGAATAGCATATTTCAAAAAGCAAAGGACCTGTAATTACAACCTAGAATGTACTATCCTACAAAATTCATCATATACTGTCAGGGGAAAAGATGGATATTCAATGAAATTGAGGACTTCCAGAATTTCCTGAAAAAAAGACCAGAACTGAACAGAGACAATCACCAGAACAATCACCAAATTCACAACTTGAGTTGCATATAAAAAAAAGGTAAATGAAAAGAGGAAGGAAAAAACAAAATAAATGCTGGTCAAGACCATCAAATTGCATACAGTCCTAAAAGGGAAGAAATAATACTTCTCATTCTTTAGAACTTTACTTCTCTTATGATAATTAAAGGGTAGAATATAATTGAAGAGAATGAACCTAAAGGATCTGGGTATAATTGTATCTTATCTCTCAATTGAAGAGGTCCAAGATGATATCACCATGTTTGAGACAAAAATCCTTGAAGAAAAGCAGGGGTGTTAACTTTAAGATGCTCTGGAATTAACCTTTGACTTACTTTAATCCTACTGTGCTTAGCACCTTGTCTAATGAGGGCATCATAAACTGCAAGGACCTGAGTCAGGGTCTCTGGAACTTACATCATTTGTGAAGTTCTCAAGTGAGACCTTCAGAGCCTCTCAGTACTTAGAGATCTTTAAGATTCTTGCAGTTCACTAGATCAGATCACCGTGTTTCAATTAATAAGGGGTAAGTACCCTGGGTGGGGAGGAGGGGGTAAAGTGGAAGAATGGGCCTTGCTTCACTTAACAAGGTGTTAAGTACCCTGGGTGAGGAAGAAGGAGGTAAAGTGTGAAAGAAAATAGGCTGGGGTGGGGTGGCAAATACTTCAAGAAATGATATGGCTTTGTATGATACTTTGGCTCCTGAGAAGGATTATGTGTACCTGAAACATAACTACAAAAGGGGGTAAGGTAAAAAATGAAGACAATCATAATTTGTTGCAATTTGAGTCAATGCTGCCTACAAGCAATCAAGTAAACAATCTGTGATGATATCTTGATAACAACAAGAGTTTATCAAGCAATCAAATAATCAAACTATGATTGATGATACTGGCATAATAATAATGTTAGAGCAATAAATAACACCAAGAGAAGAAGCACAAAGATTTATAATTTTAGAGGGAAATGAGGGAGAAGGTTAGCCCAGTGACAGAATAAGATACATTCCCAGTTGGGTTTAAAAATCTAACTTTATCTCCAGGGAAGAGGTGACTTGGAAAGGGAAAGATAAGGGAAGAAGGGACTAATAAAAGGGAAGGGAAGGTATAAGTGAAAATAAACTGAAAGTTAAAATTTTTAAAAGAAAAGTCAAAGCAGAAAGGTAGTAAAATTTTGGTGAGTAGGAATAAGAAAAAAGGAAAAAGAAAAATATAAATGGAGAAAGATAGCATGGAGGGAAATACAGAACTAGTAATTTTAACTGTAAATATAAATGGAATGAACTGTCCCATAAAATGGAAGCAGACAGCAGAATGGACTGAAAACCAGAATCCTATAAATATGTTGAAGCAGAGAGATAAACACAGGGTATAAGTAAAAGATTGGAGCAAAATATATTATGCCTCAGCTGAAGTAAAAAAAAATCTGGGATAACGATCCTAATCTCAGACAAAGTAAAAGCAAAAATCAATCTCATTAAAAGGGATAAGGAAGAAAACTACATCTTCTTAAAAGGCACCATTGGTTATGAGGTTATATCATTACTAAACATGTATGCACTTAGTATAGCATCTGAATTCCTAGAGGAAAAGGTGAGTGAATTACAAGGAGACATAGACAGGAAAACTTTAATAATGGAAGACCTCAATCTCCCTCTCTCAGAACTAGATAAACTTAACAACAAAATAAACAAGAAGGAAGTTAAGAAGGTGAATGAAATCTTGGAAAACTTAGATTTGATAGACCTCTGGAGAAAACTTAATGGGGATAGAAAAGTAAATACCTTTTTCTCAGTAGCACATGGCACCTAATACCCAAATTCACAAAAATGTACTAGGGCATGAAAACCTTATAATCAAATGCAGAAAGGCAGAAATAATAAATACACTTCACAAACCATGATGCAATAAAAATTACATATAAAGGATCATGGAAAGATAAACCAAAATTAATTAGAAATTAAATAATTTTATCTTAAATAATAGGTAGAACAAATAAGCAAATAATAGAAATAATCAATAATTACATCCAAGAAAATGATGCTAATGAGATGTCATACCAAAATTTATGGGATGCATCCAAGGAAGTTTTGAGGGGAAACTTTTTAAACTTTAAATGCCTATATGAATAAAATGGAGAAAGAGGAGATCAATGAATTGGGTATGCAACTAAAAAAGAACAAATTAAAGATCCCCAATTAAATACCAAATCAGAAATTCTGAAAATCAAGGGAGAGATTAATAAAATTAAAACCAAGAAAACCATTGATCTCATAAATAAAACTAAGAGTTGGTTTTATGAAAGTCAATAAAATAAATGAAATTTTGGTTAATCTGATTTTTTTTAAAAAAGAAGATAACCAAATTACCAGTATCAAAAATGAAAAGGGTGAACTAACCACCAATGAAGAGCAAATTAAAGAGATAATTCAGAGCTACTTTGTTGAACTGTATGCAATAAATTGGATAATGTGAGTGAAATGTTTGAATATTTACAAAAATACAAAATGCCCAGATAAACAGAAGTGGAATAAATTACTTAAGTAACCCATTTCAGAAAAAGAAATTGAAGAAACCATTAATAAACTCCCAGAAACAATTCCTATTCTACATAAACTATTTTTAAAAATAGGAGGAAGGAGTTCTGCCAAACCCCTTTTATGACACCAACATAGCGCTGATACCTAAACCAGGAAGAACAAAAACAGACAATGAAAATTATAGACCAATCTCCCTCATGAATATTGATGCAAAAATCTTAACTAAAACTTTAGCAATGAGACTACAGTAAATTATTCCCAGGATCATACATCGTGATCAGGTTATATTTATACCAGGCAGACAGGGATGGTTCAACATTAGGAAAACATTCAACATAATTAAACATATCAATAGCAAAACCAACAAATCATATGATTATCTCCACAGATGCTGAAAAAGCCCTTGATAACATACAACATCCATTCCTATTAAAAGCACTATAAAGTTTAGGAATGAATGGAGTTTTCCTTAAAATAATAAATAGTATCTAAAACCATCAACAAATATTATATGTAATGGGAATAAACCCAGAGCATTTCCAATAAAATCATGGGTGAAACAGGGATCACCATTACTATTCAATATAGTATTAGAAATACTAGCAGTACCAATAAGAGAAGAAAAAGAAATTGGCAATGAGGAAGCAAAACTTTCCCTCTTGGCAGATGATATGAGGTATACCTAGAGAACCTGAGAAAATCATCTAAAAAACTCCTTGAAACAATTAACAAATTCAGCAAAGTAAAATAAACCTACATAAATCATCAGTATTTCTATATATATGAACAATAAAGTCCAAATGATAGAAAGAGAAATTCCATTTAAAATAACTTTAGACAACATTAAATACTTGGAAATCAATCTCCCAAGACAAACCCAGAAACTATATGAGCACAATTATAAAGCATTCCTCACTTAAATAATGTCAGATCCAAATAACTGGAAAAATGTCAAATGCTCATGGCTAGGTTGAGCTAATATAATAAGAATGACAATTCTACCCAAATTAAATTATTTGTTCAGTGACATACAAATCAAACTATCAAATAATTACTTTACCAAGCTAGGAAAAAATAGTAACAAAATTCATCTGGAACAACAAAAGGGCAAGAATAGCAAGGGAAGGGGCGGCTAGGTGGTGTAGTGGAAAAAGCACTGGCCTTGGAGTCAGGAGTACCTAGGTTCAAATCTGGTCTCAGACACTTAATAATTACCTAGCTGTGTGGCTTTGGGCAAGTCACTTAACCCCATTTGCCTTGCAAAAACCTAAAAAAAAAAAAGACTAGCAAGGGAACTGATGAAAAAAAAAATGTAAAGGAAAGTAGGTACCCTAGCTTCACCAGATCTAAAACTGTACTATAAAGCAGCAGTCATCAAAACTGCCTGTTATTGGTTAAGAAATAGAGTAATGGAACAATGGATTAGGACAGGTTCAAAAGACTGCAGTAAATGACTAAGCAATCTAAGTAATTTGACAAACCCAAAGAAATTTCTATTTGACAAAAATTATTGGGAAAACTTGAAAATAGTATCTCACACCCCATACTTAAATAAGATCAAAATGTGTACAGGATTTAAACATAAAGAGCAATACCATAGATAAATTAATAGACCAAGAAATACTCTATCAGATCTATGGAAAGGGGGTAAATTTATAATCAAACAAAAATTAGAGCACATTATAAACTGCAAAATGAATGATTTTGACGTTAAATTAAAAAGGGTTTGCACTAATAAAATCAATGTTGCCAAAATTAGAAGGAAAGCAGAAAACTGGGAAACAACTTCACAACTAGAATTCTGATAAAGGTCTCATTTCTAAAATATATAGAGAATTGCATCAAATTTATACTATCACAAGTCATTACCCAACTGATAAATGGTCAAAGGATATGAACAGTTTTCAAATGAAGAAATTAAAGCTATATATAATTGTATGAAAAAATGCTCCAAATCAATACTGATTAGAGAAATTCAAATTAAAACAACAATGAGGTACCATCTCACACTTATTAGATTAGCCAAGATGAGTAAAAGGGAAGATGATCAATACTGGAGAGGTTGTGGGAGGTTTGGGACATTGATACATTGCTGTTAGAGTTATGAATGTATCCAATCTTTCGGGAAAGCAACATGGAACTAGGCCCAAAGATTAATAAAATTGTTCATACCCTTTGACCCAGCAATTCCAATTCTAGGTCTATATCCAGAAGAGATTATAAAAAATGGGAAAAGTCCTACAATGTTCCAAAATATTCATAGCAGCTCTTTTTGTAGTGGCAAAGAATTGGAAATTGGGGGATGCCCATCAATTTGGGAATGGTAAACAAGTTATGGTACATGAATACTATTGTTCTATAAGAAACCTTAAATGGTCAGGCTCTAGAGAAGCATGGAATGATTTACAGGGATCTGATGCTGAATGAAGGGAGTAGAACCAAGAGAACAATGTACACATCAACAACATTATATGAGATAAGCAACCTTGATGGAAGCAGCTTCTCAGCAGTCCAGAGAGCTAGGACAACTGTATTTGACTGGCTATGGACTATATTATCCCCATCCAGAGGAAGAAAAACAAACAAAACACACACACACACACACACACACACACACACACACACCCCTTCTGAATCTTATGAACACATTATAAAAATTATCTCTTATGTATTTCTTTCCCTTCATACTAATTCCTCATTTTACTAATTTGTAATTACTAATTTGTACAACATGTTTATCAAAATATGTACATAAAGTGCTAACCAGATTGTTCCCTGATGAGGGTAGGGGGATGGGAAGGGAAGATGGAGCAGAAATTTTGTAACTTGCTAATATGTATGTGCATTTGAATGAAAATAAATTTTTAAAAAAGAATCTGGATGTTCTGCTATTTGATGCTTGTTTGATATTGATATTACTTCACTGTCTATGCTACCTTTTAGCAAAACATAATGCCATAATTTTATTGTGTCTTTCTCCTGTTTTTTTTCCCATTTTTTTCCCCTTTATCACTTTTATTTGAGATTTAGAATCATCCTTTTGGCTCCTTTATTTCTTTCAGGAATTCTTATTGAGCTTTTGTTCAATTTATATAGTTTTCTTTGAGGCTTTGCTTGCAATTGTTTTCAGGTCATCATATTTCCTCCTTTATCTGCTGTCAACATAGTAGCTTTTTAGGGTTAGGTTCTTTTTTTGTTGTTTCTTCATTTTCCTAGCTTATTTCTTGACTTTGAAATTTATGTTAAAGTTAGGTTCTCCTCACCTGAGGTCGGAAATTACTAGGTGGATCAGGCATGTTGTTCCAAGTTTCTGACTTTTGTTTATAGTTCATTCTGGGAGTTTGTAAGTTTTGGATGTTTCCAATGTGGTATGATCCAGGAAGAAATGTGGTCACTGCCCTCATGATCCTTACCAAAGGAGATCTAGCAGCATTCTTTTCTGCCCTAGAACTAGGTATGGGAAATGAAGTTGTCAAACAATGCCTGGTCCCACACTGTGTTAGCACAAAGGTTCCTTGTAATCTCTTTCTGATCAGTTTTCCAAACACCTTATCTCTGGGGTGAGAGCTCCCAAAGCTGCTGTTGCTATTGCAGCCACCTCTAAGGTCTAGAGCTGGTATTGCTACTACATGCACTCTGGACCAGCCCCCATCCAAATGTCACAGAGCTCTCCTTCTGACCTAAGTTGTCTTGGGCAGGAAAAATGTTTCACTTTTGATGTTTTGTTAGCGCTAATATTCCAAAATTCAATTTAAGGTTTTATTTTAAAATTGTTTAGAGGAATATTCAGAGAGTTAGGAGGCAGAGCTTCCTCTACTCACCCATCTTGGCTCCCACAATTAAAATTTCCCAACCAATTAAAAGTATAGTGCTATAATACAACATACCCTAAGTTATTTTTCTTCCTTTCTCAAGAAGCTCAATTTCTGGATCATCATTCTTTTCTACCCAACTCCTATCCTCATATAGGATTATCTCAAAAGTATTGACATTTTAAGCTTTAATAGTTCTAATAGCTTTTAAAGTTATGCTAAGCCTTTTGGAATACTCCTTGTTAGGCAATTCTCATGTTCATGCAGATGCTTCTTCAAACTTCCTCACCTATTTCTTTAATCTTCTTTATTTCCATGACCAACTCATTCTCTTGATCTGAACTCTTTAGCTTTCCCAAAAAGCCCCTTCCTCCATCAATTTCTCTATTTTTGTTATAGGCACCATTAACCTTTCACTGTCTCATCAGTTGCCAAATGTTGCCACATATATATGGCATATCTATGTGTGTGTGTGTGTGTGTGTGTGTGTGTGTGTGTGTGTGTGTGTGTGGTGAGTGTGTGTGTGTGTAAAAATCTCTATGCCCTCCTTCCCTCAAGTCTCTTATCACTCCACTCGACTCTTTCCTACAAACTACCAAACTGATTTTGCTTTTACACAGATTGATCATATCACTACCCTATTCACAAATTAAGTCACAATCTATTCATGTCACTTTATCAATTAAAATAGGGAGCAATTTCAGATGAATTCTTAGCTGTTGTGAAAATTAAATTACACAATATTTATGAATTGTTTTATAACTGGTAAAGTAGTAAATATAAGGCATTATTATGCATATGGAGGGGAGAGGAATTAAGGCATTGATTTGTGCCATTAAAGATAAAAACATCTTCTTAGAATTTTTAAAGAAAATTCTAACTTTGGACCTTGAATAAAAAAGAAAAAACACAAATTGGTTGGGAATAAAAGTTGAGACTAAGGCAGCTAGGTGATGACTGACTCTGAATCAGGCCTCAGACACTTGATAGTTATTAGCTCTGTGACCTTGGACTTAACTCCACTGCCCCAACAAAAACAACAGCAAAAAAGCTGGGGTAGGAGATCAATAAAAAGAAAAAAAGAATCATGAAACTTTTTTTTTTATCATAGTATAAGTTCCATCTCAAATACGTGCTCAAAAATGACTTCCACTTGCAATTAATCCTTTTGTTAGCTATTTTTATGATGCATCATCCAGTAAAACAGGGTTATCACAGTAAGGTGACTGGCTGAATATGCTCTTATGTGAGCCTGGTTGTCTTAAGGGAAGGTCTTCCCCACTGAGAAAAATAAAGCATTATGTGGAATGGAAGAAGGTGCTAGAGATAGCAGCAGATTCTTCCCTCACCCCACCTCCAATTCCAAGATACCCTGTTCCTACATACCTAACTTTACTAAAGGGATCATCTAATGTTAGGAAATTAGCAATGAGTAGTTGGAACAGAAAAATCCAACTGCAAAGTGAATATATTAAATTAAACCAAAATACAGTCCTAATATTTTTTGAAGATAATCTCAAAACTTGAGACTCTTACATTCTCAATTTATAAAATACTGCCAAATTTACTTAGAATAATGGACTTAGAATCCAGAATCAACATAGCTGGAAAAAAAAAAGGAGGAATTTAAAGGAAAATGTATAGTAAGCTAAGTTTCATTCATAAGGTTGAAAAAATAAACGAAGAATTGCCAAAAGAACAGTGTAAATATGCGTACCCATTATACCATCCAGAATCAATATGGAAGCCATAACAACACTCTATTTTTAAAAAAAGTAAATCCTTATGATTAGCAACTTGTGAAGACACTTTCAAAGAGATTAAGCTGTGCAGAACTCTTAAAGAATAGATTACAAACCTTTGTCCTTTGGCTTTAAAAAGCAGTATTTCAAGTTAAAAGAATGATTTGATTGTTTCATGTTTTAAAACATTTCAAAATCAGTAATACAATTTAAAGGACATCAATTACTGTACTGACATACCAGGCTCTTGCCAAATGGAAATTGTTACTTTCTGGACTTAATGTGGGTTAAATATAAGAGAAATTGAAATTAAATGTAATTCAGATTTCATAGTAATATCACTGTGTACATTATATTTTCCAAAATATTTATCATATACTATCTTCTTTTTCCTTAAAAACAATCTCATTAGGTAGCTATTTTATCTTTATTTTATAGAAGAAATATGGTCCAGAATCACAGTAAGTATTGGTACAATCTGTCTTTGAACCCTAAAATTATCTATTTTCTTTTTACAATTTGCACCAACTAGGATGCCTGTTTAATATTTTTCAGCATTAAAATGAGTCTTCTTTTACTTTGATTAAAATTTTATTTTGAATATCCTATCTACGCAAATGATCAGAGAAACAGCCACAGAAGACCAATATTTATATGATTTCTTAAGAAATAAAATCTAGAATTCAAAAACCATAAAAACTTAAGATTTATGCTAGAGCAGTATCACATGTAATAATAATAATAATAACAATAATAATAATAATAGCTGTCATTATAGCAATCATTTATATTGCACCTATTATGTTTCAGGTACTTCAGTTGTACACTGACTGCTTTATAGTCTTAATGTTTTAATTTCTAGACATTATCAAACCTACATTTATTACAGTAAAAGTTTTGAAAGAGTACTAAACTACATTAGAAAGATACAAAACTGAAGGTTTTGTAAGATTTACAGATGATTCTATGATATTATGTTTATGTAGTATAATAAAGTTCACAAAGTTCTTTCCTTACAACAACCCCATGAGGCATGTAGTATTCATATATTATTACTACCCCTACCATTACAGATTTGAAATAGGTATTGAAATTATTATAACAAATCATTTACTAATGTTATCAAGGCATATTTTTAATAAGAACAGGAAATTACAACTTAACTTTTTTTCAAATTATTTGCTCATTAAACACTCACTCATTGATATACAATCACAGACAAATGAACACATTTAAAATTAAATGCTGACTAATGTACACCTCACTAATAAAAGCAGTGTTTTGGGTTTCTTTTAATTAAAACCAGCAAGAACAAGTCATAAAAGGAAATACAGTAAAAATATCCAGGATGTTCTGGCTAAGTCAATTCTTTACAGCTCAGTTACTCTTAACAGAAAAGAAACTGGCAATCTTTGAAATCAGTATTCAAAAGCAGATTATATTCAACCTTTAATATCTACAGGATTTTACTGTTTCAGAAATGAAGACCAAAGAAGATATGGCATTGCAGACAAAACTGAAAATCAATTTATATGAATGAATTTGTCCACATACCATGTAGTCAAAAACTACGGGTTCTGAGTCTAAAGGCATATCTTTTCTTTTCTTTTCTGACTTGGAAATCAAACTTTAGAACCTTACAGACTAAACACTTTCACAAATTTAGCCAAAATTTGATAATAAACCTGATTTGCTTTCACTGAAACAGTAAGTCATTGTATTTTAAGTCCTATTATTTTAATACTCAAAATGAATGAGGGATGTGGAAAATATTTCCTGTATGGCATATAAACAATTGTATTAGGATTCCCTAAGCTTACTCTTATTATGTTGTTACAGACTTAATTGGAGAGGGGCTAAAATTCATAATAATGTAATGGGATATTATTGTTCAGTAGGAAATGATGAATTTATAGAAACATGAAAAATGTGTTTGAACTGATACATAGTGAAGTTATGTCTACACAAGTTAGAGATTAGATCTTTCTCTTTCTACCCAATGTACAACACAACTACTTAATGACTGTAAATGAAAGATCATTAAAAGAAAGTCAGCTCAGAGTGATCCTGGAGAATTTATAATGAAAACGTACCACTGATTCTCATAACAAAGGTAGGGAATTTTAAAAGGAAAATGTTATATACAATGTTAAATAGGCTTGGGTGTTTTAACTCATTTTTCTGTGTTAACAAGAAAGAATTCAATAGGAGTATATTAAGGAAGGGGTAAAGTAACTATTATACTAAAATAAAAAAGATTAGCAAAATGATGGTAGGGTAAATAAAGTATGGCTGGGGGCTGGCCTAATAGAACAGGCCCCAAGAGACCCTTCTCCAAATTGATTAGTCCTAAGTTGAAAGTTCCAGAGATAAAAAGGGTTAAATCATTGAGGGCATGGTTTCTAGACCAAACAGAGAGAGACTGGCAAGAAGCTAGTTTGGGAGTAAACTTATTCCAAGAGGGAGAAAGAATAGAAGTCAGAATGGTTAAATTAAGGCTACCTTAGAGGCCATGTGGTATCAAAGAAAAGATTACTGAATCTGGTTATAGTTTTGAGACTTGCGTTCAAATACCAGTTTTGTAACTTGTTAGTTACATGACTGGACAAATCACAATTTCACTGGATCATAGATGCCTCATTCAAAAAACGGAAGATGATGTCTGTATTTCCTGCCTCCCAAGACTCTTGTAAGAAAAGCTGTTTGTAAGTGATTACTAGTTATTCTCTAAGGTAAACTACTCTTCTAATAAAATTGATACTTTAGTAAAACAAATTTCATTTTAACAAATGAAATTTGTTTTCTAAAGTTGGTAACGTGGTTACTTTTTCAATATAATTTTTATAATTAACAAAAACCTATTTTTCTCTCCCTTCCCATCAAAGAAAATAAAAAACACAACTCATAACAAAAATGCATAGTAAAGAAAAAAAAATTCTTGCACCAATCATGTCCAAAAAAAAATCTGAATACATTTACTTCTCTCTCAGGAGGCAGGTAATATGTTTCATAATGAATCCTCTGAAATTATGATTAGTCCTTGCATTGATCAGAGTTCTTAAATTCTTTGAAGCTGTTAAACTTTACAATGTGGTAGCTATGGCTTAAATTGTTTCCCTGAGGGGCAACTAGGTGGTGCAGTGGATAGAGCACCAGCTCTATCTGGCCTCAAACACTTAATAACTGTCTAGCTGTGTGACCCTGGACAAGTCACAACTCCATTGCCTTAAATAAAATAAAATAAACTGTTTCCCTGATCTGCCCATTTTACTGTTATCAACTCATAGATTTTCTCTGAAACCCATTCATTTCTTATAACACAACTGTACTCGATCACATTCGTATACCATAATTTGTACATCCATTCATCAATTGATAAGCATCCATTTAGTCTTTAGTTATTCATTATCAAAAAATGAGCTGTTATATTTTGTTCAAATGGCTTATTTTCCATTTTCTTTGAACACAGCATAATAATGGTGTCACTGGATCTAAAAGTATGTGTAGTTTAATAACTTTCTAAGTTACTTTCCAGAATGGCTGAACCAATTCACAACTTTCACCAGCAATGCATTAATATAAGGCTAGATTCTGATAAGTGTGAATAATGAATCCCTTCATATAGTCACATTATTCAATTATGCAACAGATATTTTCATTGGGCTAGAAACAAAGACTATATATTATGTAATTATAACTTTGAATACATATGATCACTTCAGAGAGTTGTTATTTGCACAAATCAAGACCTTTCTATATGTCTCTTTTCCCACAGTTCCCCTAGCATTTCTCATTTTCTTCTTCTTCTTCTTCTTCTTCTTCTTTGGTCTATTCCTATCTGATGGATGAGGGAAAAATTTTAGTGGCTTTAATTTACATTTCCCTGGTAAGAGTGATTTGGAAGTGTTTAAAATATGGCTACTGATAGCTTAGATTTCACCCTCCAAAAACTGATCTCTGCCTTGTTTGGTCATAAATTCCCTCCCTATACTTACACAGATTAGTCATAATCCCACAGGGAATAGGTAAAATGGGCAACATATTTGTTCTAAGCCCTGATATTGAAGAGATATAATACTAATATCCAAAGTTTAAATTTATCTTAAAATTCCTACTTTTCTCCAAATTAGTTTCTAAGAGGAAGCATGGCAAAGTAGACACGGGGTGACTTTGAGGTAGAAAGAGTTGATTTCAAATGTCACCTCTCACTTAATACTGATTGTGACCATGGGCAAGTCACATAACATCTTTTTTTTTTTAACGTTTCTGCAAGGCAAACAGGGTTAAGTGGCTTGCCCAAGGCCACACAGCTAGGTAATTAGTAAGGTTCTGAGACCAGATTTGAACCCAGGTACTCCTGACTCCAGGGCCAGTGCATTATCCACTACGCCACCTAGCCTCCCCTCACGTAAAGTCTTAATTACAACTATTTAAAGGCAACTTTTTAAACCTGAGAGTTACAGATGAGTTACTGTCCTTATTGGGTAATGGAGTTTCCACACCAAGAATGACAAGTATGGCACCCTCTCCCCTTAATTTCTTAGCTAAAATTATTTTAGGCCATTAACCAAATCATTAAAAAGCTTGCATTTGCATCTGACATAAACTTAACTTTGGTAGGTATTAATTTTGATAGCTGATTCCTTTAATTTTTTAAATCAACTATGATAAAAATATTTTAAAAAAATTTAAAACCTGATAGCTAAATATCATTGTTGAGGATACCATGATTCATCAATATGCGTACTACTTCTACTGATACTGAATATAACCAATGCAAGTCTTATGTATATCATCTCATCAATTCTCTATAAAAAGTTCTTACTTGCTCCAATGCTTGCCACACTTTCCCCCTCCCCATGTCCCCATGGAGGCCTTCATCTAATTCTTTTAGTATCTCAAAAGTACCTATTGTTGGGCAGGCCTTCTACCTGTTGTGTCTCATTCTATACACTAAAAACTACTTCCTATAAACCCACTGAAATGTTGGGAATTACTTCAGTACTTTTCCCTAACTCTTCCCCTTTTTCAGCATGTACACCTCCCCTGCTCCCCCATAAAAACCTTGCCTTTTTCCTTGCTGTTTGCTGCTATGAGTCCAGTTGCAAGTACTTTGCAACTATCCCTAATTTCTCTTCTTTATGTACCTCTCCTCCCCTCTTTATGCTACTTTACCCCAAGGACTGTGACAAGGGTGGCTGCTGTTATCTCTTCAAGGGATCCAACTGCCTTTTGCCTTGATTTTTCTCTCTCCATTAATTTCTGCTGGCCACAATAATATAACAATTTTTTTTATCCCTAAATACTTCTGGGACAAGGATTGTCTTTTGTGAATCTGTTCATACATTCTCAAACCCAAAACTAATCCATGCTCCCACATTTTTTACTTCATCACTGTCTATAAGAAACCTGTTTATTGCATAGCCAGTTTCAGATACAAAAAAAGTTAACTTTATAAAGCTTCTTTCCTTCACTTGTCTTGTTAGTTTTCTCTAGCCTGTTCTTCACATATCTTGCATGATAAATTTAATTTTCTTTAAGAGAAATTCAATAATATTCTAATGTAATTATTTTACCCTTATATTCTGCTCCATAGACACATGATTTAACTAAATTATAGAAGGCAACAGAGTACAATGTTTTCACACTTTACATCTTAGGTTAGCAATCAGCTGCTATGTACAACAAAGTATTTTGGAATAGGTTTCTAATAATATTTGATAAAATTTAGAAATGCTAGCAAAGTACAACTATGATTCTTCTTATCGGCCATACCCCTACTTTCAGATCACGGCTTACATCTTATTAATGTAATATTACATTATTATTACTATGTATATTCCATTGAAGAAGTAACAAGTCAAAGCAGTCTATCACAAATACCAGCTAGGAAAATGTAACTCTACTCCAGTTCCTTTATTTATAATGAAATGTCTGAGTCTCCAGATTTTTTTTGGCAGAAAGACTAAAAGTAGAAATTTATGAAAGTGGAGCTAATCAGTTCTTAAACATTTTCCATTATTGTGTATGGGGCACATTTTTAGTTTGAAGCTTGATGGAGCTGGGGTAAAAAAGAGACTTAGAAATATTGGAGGAGCGGCTAGGTAGCATAGTGGATAAAGCACCGGCCTTGGACAGGAGTACCTGGGTTCAAATCTGGTCTCAGACACTTAATAATTACCTAGCTGTGTGGCCTTGGGCAAGCCACTTAACCCTGTTTGCCTTGCAGAAATGTAAAAAAAAAAATTGGAATATGGCTGGCATTTCTGTAGAACTTATAACCAAAGTATATTTTATCCTGTACCAAATTATCAAATGCTCTAAAACACACTTATTTCCAATGGTTGTGCATTCAGGTACTACCTTCATCCTGGCTGCCTCAGCAGGGTAGAGAGGAAAGAGTTCTGTACTGGGAGTCAGATGGAGATGTGGGCTTAAATACAACTCTGACATTTAGTGATATATAAAAGTTATATAACTTTTCCTAAACTGTTTTCTCATCTGGTAAAAGGAGGATAATAATACTTGTAATTAACACCTCACAGAAAGACTGAGGGAAATTATTTTTGCAAATGTTAAAATGTTATGTAACTGTAAACCTTCATTCCTCTTTGACTCTGTTGCTGTCGTTTGTCCCTCGAAGAAGACCATGACGCCATGACAAGCATATGAATTGGATTTGGGGGGGGGGGGGGGTGCTAGGTCACCAGCCTCACTTTCTCTTCCAGAGTCATCTGGATCCAAATTTTAAGGAATAGGATGACTGGAATTGGCTCTGCTTGCTGAAGGAAACCTTGGTCTTAAAGGGAGTAAAAAGATGCAACCAGTAAACAAGGAGAGAATGATAAGTAAGAGCTGAGACCACTGAGATAGTCATCTGCTAAAGACCAGATGGAATGAAATCAAGGGTACCATTAGAGTAGTTTGTCTTAGCAAGGAGAAGGACCACTTCTTCCTTTGAGAAGAGTGAAGGGGGAAAAAGTGCTAGAAGGTATCTGAGTAATAGGAGATGAGATCAGAATAAGAAAAAAAATCTTAAGAAACAGTCTCAATTTTTTTTAAGTTAATAAAGTTTAGTTAAGCACCTATTATGTGTCAAGTTACTTTATTAAGTGCTGGAGACAAAGAAAGGGGCAGAGAACAATCTGTGAGCTCAAAGAGCTTACAAGACAATAAGCAAACCCATGTGAATAAACTATAAACAGATAAATATAAAATAAATGACAGAAGGAAAGCCCAAAATAGATTTAAGAGATGATCTTAGTGCAACAGAAAGGAAGTCAGCTACACCTGGCAGGGAGAAAAGCAGGATAAGGTAGAAAGGGACCAGGTTTATGAAGAAGGGGCTTCAAAGCTCAAAGTGAGAATTTTGTATATGTTCCTGAAGGTGATAAGGAACCACTGAAGTGAGTGAGAAAAGGGGTGATGTGATTGGACCTGTGCTTTGGGTCTCTGATTTTGGCAGCTGAAGGGAGATAGATTGGAGAGAGTAAAGCTCAGGGGGCAGGCAGACCCCCCCCCCCAAGCTGGTCATTTCAGTCATGCAGGCCATGAAATGGTGAGGGCCTGTGCCAAGCTGGGTGCTACGGCAGAGAAGAGGACAGCTTCTAGAGAGCAGGCAAAGATGAAATGGGCAGATCATGGCAACAGTCTGGCAAATGTGAGAAGATTCTCCATTGAGGGTAGGAGGAGCGGAACCCATGAGAAGTTCTGGAAAAGTCACTGTCCTAAACAGGATAGGGAGATGATCGATCATTTTGTGAATGTAAGTGGATAATTATGTTCAGAAATTACTTTGTAAATATACATTTATAGTCAAGCATGCAAAAAATTAAATAATTAAATATTTCACCTATAAATTCTTATTAATGAATTATTACATACTAATTCCCCAAAAAGTAAAAGTATACTTTAGAACCCAAAATAGACTCCCTTTCATGTCATAAAAATGAATTCCCCTGATTAAAATCACATTTTGACTTCATTTACACATTTTTAGGCAATTTTAAAGAAAACTATACCGTATCAGAATAAGTAATACAGGAAAGTGTTCACCCAGATAGAATTTTTGTTTAATAGATCAAGACTCTGCTATCCTGACTGCCTTCTCTTGTCTTTTCAGATATAAAAGATTGTCTTTCTCCCATGCCTGCCATGAATTCCTTCTTTGCTTCTGTTTTACAGAATCCCAAATTCTAATATCAGGATTCAGGAGACATGTCATCTACATGAGAGCTTTGAACCTCAAATCATCTTCTGCCTCTTTTATATATGTGAGTTGTCATTACCTCCTTCATTCTCTCCTGTACACAACTCAAGGGCAGAGGTCTAGTTTGTATCTCCAGTACCTAACTCAGTGCTGGAATGTTAATGCTCTTCATGCTTGGTTTTTAAAGAGGATCAATGACATCATGGGATGATATCTTGACTTGTGCAGGGATTAAAGTTCTGTGAGACAGAGCTGTACAAAATCATTAGTGTCTCTCTCTCTCTCTGAGCAGGACAGAGTCAAGACGACTCATACTGGCTCACAATGCAGGGGAGGATCTTGGTGTCTTCAAAATCTGACCAAGTTCCAAGTATTCCACAGTGCTGAGGGAAATATTCACACCCCGTAAACTCAACAGCAGGTGTGAGGCCTCTTGGCTACCCTGAATCTGCTTCAGCCTGTCTGATGAGACGTTTTTACCAGGGTGTGGTCACTGGCCATACTATTGCTTCTGGGATCCAGTTGGCATTTTGTAAAAGCAGAGTGATTACATGATAGACATGTCAGAAAGTCTATAAAACTTTGGGTTCTCAAAAGGTAAGCTGGAAAGTTTCACTATGAATGTTACAAAATTTGGGTTGCTAGATTACTACAGAATCACATAATTTCAATATAAATTTTGTTTACCCAGAATATAGAGTATAAGTTTATTTGTAATTTAAACAGAATTTGTCCATTTCATATCAGATTTCAAAAATAGAAAAGAGTTCAACAAAACTGGCTACTCTTATTGAAGGGAAATTGTGTAACTACTAGCCTACTGATACTTCCATAATATTCCGAATTTAAACATTCAGTGTGCCACATTTCCTTATGGCAAAAAAGTTTATCCTGAGCAAAAACAAAAGCAACAAAATTGAGAATTATTCAACTAGAAAAATAAAGCCAGAAATAAAACTATTCCATTAATTAGAGAGAGAGGGGAAAAAGAGAAGGTCACTTTGAGCTAACATTCAACAGTGATTAGAATTTATAGGGCAATTAGGTAGTGCAGTGGATAGGGTACTGGGACTGAAGTCAGGAAGATTCATCTTTGTGAGTACAAATCTGGTCTCATATAATTAGGCAAGACCTGGGCAAGTCATTTAATCCTATTTGCCTCAGTTTCCTTATCTGTAAAATGAGTTGAAGAAGGAAATAATAAACTACTCCAGTATCTTTGCCAAGAAAACCCCAAATGGGGTTGTAAGGAATCAGACATGACTGAAAAGTCACGACAATAAAAATTTATAGATATTTCAATTTCATATCTATAAGTTTTTTTCAGCAGATGACTAGAAAGAACTGTTGAATTTTCCTAGAAATAATCCATTCACTAATTACTCATGGGTAGGTCACGCTAATATAATAAAAATGACAATTCTACCTAAATTAAATTACTTATTCAGTGTCATAATCAAACTGCCACTATCAAAAAATAATTTAAAGAGCTAGAAAAAATAGCAACAATATTCATCTGAATCAATAAAAGGTAAGAATATCAAGGGAAATAATGGGAAAAAATGCAAAGGAAGGTAGCTTGGACATTCCAGATCTAAAATTATATTATAAAGCAGGGGTCATCAAAACTGTCTTGTACTAGCTAAAAGATTCTGCAGTTTAGAAGCCTGTAACTAAGCATTTTACTGCCTTTGAAATGCATACTAAAACATCTGCCAAGATAATAAGGATGATCAACTCCAGCTACTAAGTTTATTTTCCTCCTAAAGCCAGCTTCCAACATAGAAAAAAATAATCACAGCAACTATCAAATTTCTTTAGGCTTATCAAACTGTGAGACTCACCTATAATCATTGCTTCTTTGAACATTATCTATATTAAACTCTCCTTTAGTTTCAATCCTGATTTGGGTAGTAATTGTGGAACTGTATTTTTCTATCTCTTTCTTCCCTCTCTAGAGTCTGCTATACTCAATGAATAGATTAGAAGCCAGAATAAGAGATCATCAAAAAGGAGTCAGACAGTGTAAGTCAGATAAGGTAAGTCTCTTTCAAATATGGAATATTTAAGAACTCCAAAATTTAGAGAAATATGCAAGAAAAAAACCTCCACAGAATATGATGATCTATTGTTAAAATATGTGAACACATATTCAACTTGAAATGTAAAAAGGAAAAATGCAACAAAATCAAAATATTTTTAACTCTATTAACACATTTAACTGTAGACCCAGGAAAAAACTTCTATGTCAATACCATATAAAATTTCAGTTATGTTCACACTCCTTCTTAGAGATGAAGATAAAGGATAGGAAGTCTTGAAGACTGCTACACTTTTATAAAATCAAATAGTATTTTCTCTCTCCTTGGAAATTTTACATGCTAGTTTGATTTGATATAAGTTACTTTACTTTTTTCAGAAAGCACAATAAGCTAAACAGACTTTCACTTTAGGAGAGGTTTCTGCCACCAATAAAATAAAAAACAAAACAAAACAAAACTCGTCAAAGACTGATTTCCCAGAGGATTGTAGCAGAACTATTTGACACAGCAGGTATATTTGGGAAGAGGGAGAAATTTTTCTTCTACCTGGTAAAAGATGCATATTGAAAATAGACTTTATTTAATAGGAAAACCTGTAAGGGCAAACAATTATCTGGGCCTTTTCAGTGCAAGATCACTATCAAAAAGATAAGAGGGCCAAACATCATGCAGGTCTGTCTACACTGTTCATTTTATGCTTTAACAATTTCTCTGAATGAACTGAAAAATTACATATTGCACTGGGTCATGAAAAAATAATATAACCCTTGAGTCAAAAGCAGCTTCCTTATAGAATACTATTTAAACCTCAAAAGATCATGTCTCACAGCATGGTCAATACAGTTCAGCATGTAACTGCATTTTAATTTCCTAAAACCACAGGATGTCAGCCTGATTTTAAGTCACATCTGGGCTGTGATATTTAATACTCATATAACTGTTAAACATTCTACCTGAACTGAAATTTTCAAGAATACAATATATTAGGAATCCTTATGTTGTTCAAACTTTTGAAGAGTTTACTCATTACCTTACCCTGAATTTGCTTTCAAAACTGAATTACAAAATCTATACAGACACTTAAATGAGGATATCTAAAGAACTATATTTTAGAAGTATACTGTTGTTAATCAATAGTAAATACTAATCAACAAGCATTTATCAAGCACCTATTACAGTGCAGGAGCTAGGGTTATAAAGATAAGTCCTTGTCTTTTAGGAGCTTACATTCTATTTGGGAAGACTATATAAACACACAAATATAAGCAAAAGAAATTCAGTAATTTTTTTTGAAGGGAGGGAGTGTCATTTAAATGACAAAATAATCTAAGAATCATTTCAATAACATATCTGCATTTGATATAAAGGGTTATAATTGATCATTTTGGAAAAAAAATGATAAAAATTAAGCATTAATTTCAATAATGTTCATCAAATTCCCTTTCAGTATGTGATTTAGTTAATCCCTGGGCTGAATTTTATGAAACATGAATGATCTCCAACCCTTCCAGACTCAATATCAATTGGAAAGAAGGATTAAACTTTATGGTTGAACTGAAAAGTTTAAAATGAAGGGCAATTCAAAAAGATAAAAATTTCCCAGAAGTGTGGGAGTTTGAAATAAATTTTAAAAGATGATGAATTTTAGATCTGCAAGCAACTTTACAGGTCAGCCTTTACAAGGAGATAGGACATAATTAAAAGAAACATAATTAAAAATTAAATTATTCCTCATACTCAAAAGTCGACTGGTTGAGCTTGAGGAAAGTCGAAAGTGAGGCAGAATATTCCCTTTCCCTTCTACCACTTTACTGTTTTGGTTTTCCCCTAAACTTTTAAATTTACTTAGAACACATTTAACAAATTGTTTTCCAAATGATATCATTATACAAGCAAGGGGAAGGTACAGGAACCATCCTTACTTGGAAATAAGTGATCAACTCAAAGGGCTAAAAATCACTAACTTATTTTTAAAAGTAGCTGTGGTATAACAGAAAAAGCATAGCACTTGCAAGTCCACTTCCTGGTTCTAACATTCACTGGCTGTGTGATCTAAGGCAAATTATTTAACCTCTCCAAGTCTTTGTTTCCTTATTTATAAAATGAGAATACTTATACAGCCTTCTTCATCAGGTTATTTCAAGGATCAAATGAGATAATGAGCTGATCATGCTCTTTAAATTTGTTACTTTGCAGCAGTGCTTTGGTAAATGTTTAACAAACTAGCTAAGGGAAAAAATGCACAAGACATACTTTTAAGAGGAATCTGCATTATTAACACTTTACCTATCATCTTCTTTATCCCAGCAAACTATGGCCTAAAGTAAATCTACTTTATTTTAAAATGTGAAAACCACTTTCTTGGTAGGCTGAATTTGGTCCATTAGGCTATAATTTGATAATTCTTGATCAAGACAATCAACAAACCAATGAATCACAACCAGGGTTTGCCAATTTCCAAGGTGTTAATGTACATGCTGAAAATTTTTAAATTGCTCTTGTAAGTCTATTAGAGACAATTCCAACTTAACTCTGATGCTATGTAAATGTAATCCAAGAGCATTATTACTTTTTGGAGCTTCCAAAGTTCAAAAATACCTTTAATGGATATAAATCTATAATATTTAGTGTTTAATATCTAATGTTGGGTTGCTAAGCTACACTGCCAAACCAAATGCCTAAAAAATACAGTTAATAAATTCTGCTGATTAATTAACTTTAGAAAAAATAGGCACCTGTGACACTTGAGCTAATTTTAGGAAATACTACTATTTTCACTTATGTGCTTCTGTTTCTCTTTCTCTACTCCCCTCACTACTTATTTTTTGACACTCAAGGTTTAACAAATAATTAGATACTAACTCAGACAAAGAAACAATAGGCTATATAAAAAAAGGTAAAAATCTTTGATAACATTTTTTAAATTTTGTTTTTGATATACTTAAAATTAAAACTATAAAAGATTACTATAAGCACATTTTAACAATGTCTTATTCTATTTTTAAATCTCTAAAAAACTTTTAATCATTTGATCAGTGACTACTTCTCTAAGTCTGCTTCCTCCTCTGTACAAGTTGAAATCATCTCTAATGTCACTTTAGTTCTAAATTGTAGGGAGCATAGGAAAACTGGATAATATTCTTTATAATTTCAGAAGTTAATTATTTAAGCAAAATGCCAGAAGTTTACCACCTTACGCTTTTGGGATCTACTAAACAAAACACATGTAATCTTAGAAATAATTTAAAAATTTTACATCTTAACTACTAGACATGAAACTAAATTAGACCTTTACTTAACATGAACTCTAAGAAAATACCTGTAGACCATATGATGTAAAGCAGGCAAAGTTTAATATATACTACCTGGGTTATTTAGGTGCCGAATTTTTTGCAAAATAGTATTATTTCCCTCCCTTTTATTGATAAAGAAAATGGTTTATAAAGAATGAGGTTTTATTCCTCAATAACTTCTTAGCACCTTCTTTCAGTCCACTTACCAAGACTACTAGTTTGGGTCCTAGATCCACTCCTTTCTCTAACTTCTTAGATGACTTTGGAGGATCACTAGGTCTCTCTAAGGCTCTATATTGCTAGTTTGGAGTATAAATCTCTCATTAACTTCTTTAATGACTTTGGGAGATTATTTAGTCTCTCCAAGCCCTGTTAAAGGAGGAAAGGCTCCCCTAGATGACCTTTAACCATTTCTTCTAACTCTAATATTTTATGATTCTATTATTTCTACTCTGAGACACATAACAAGGGCTAAAAAAAAATAGGAGCTGCGATCCTTGCCCTCAAAGTACTCATAACATAATGGAAGAGTCTCTTAAGGAACAGCAGCACAAACAATAGGATTTCAGATTTTCTTTATTTCTAAGAGTGTTCTCTCTACCTTCCTTTGCTACTCTAAGAACTTCCCTTCACCCTTGCACACCTACATATATATAAAATACATAAAAAGCTATTGGGATCCCTTTAAGAATAAATGTCATGATACTTTATAGACTATAAAAACAAATCTAAAGATGTGAAGTTCCAAGCTTCATTTATAAACCTACCTGCTTTTGCATCTTGGTTGAAGCGACAGTATTTAGAGCTCTCAAGTGCAGGCAGACACTGCTCAATAGGCACCCAAACATATGTCTCTGGACACAACAAGTCAGAAGGCCTATACTGACCCTAAGGAGAAAGGAGAAAAAAAGTACAGATACATTAGTGATAAGATAACTTCTTGGCTACAAGGTTCCTATAAAAGGAATGTTTAATCATCAATTTACACAAAATCAAATAAGAAATTGCTTTATTGTACATAAACAACCCTGTTCATGATTATTATACTAGCTTAAGAAAATAAGTTTGATTAAAAAGCTTTCTAAAATTGACAGATTATTTTATAGTGCCTATAAGTTGAATAATTTCAGCTTTCCCTTCTTCTAAAGTACTGGAGTATAAATTCACAATTCTACTTTGTGAAACTGAAGCTCACTCACACTAGAAAATTTAGATTTTAAAAACCATTTGCCTCAAATATAATATTGTCAAAACAAACACAGATCTTTGAAAATGTTGCACAAGAATTTTGATATTTCTGTGGTTTGTTTTTGAATATTACAGTATTAATGATTTTTAGAAATGAAGATTTGCTGTTATAATAAATTAGAGAATTTAATGGATTTCTCTTACTTAAGAATATAATTAATACTATTATCACTACAAATTTTTCAATGCTTCAATTTCCATCTGGAATTAGACCAAAATATGAAATTTAAGATTAAATATTGGCTAAGTAATAAAGATCGAAATAAAAAAGATATCATAAAAAGACATCAACCAGGAAATAATAAGAGCAGAAAAGGAAGGGCATAGGCATACAGGGAGACAGTGCTACCCTGTTAGCAGCAAATGCTGTAAAGCCGACAGGAAGGCCTACAGCTTGTTGGGTTGACTATAGATTTATGAGAGGACATGGACAAGAATCAGATAATGAGAATGAACAAAGGGAATGAAAAAGAATTTAAGTTCTACATGACAAGCTCTGTGCTAAGCCCTGGGAATGCAAAAAAGAAAAACAGTATTCCTGTTTACCCAACTATCTCTGCCTTTAATTTGCATTTCTCTAATTATTAGTGATTAATGCTATAATACACACCTTTCAGTTGGTTGTGTATTATCTGGGTCCTGTTAATGTGTTTTCCGAGTATTGACTCCTCTCTTCTTAAAGCATTATAGTAGTGACTCTGATCAAAAAACTGGAAACGTTCATCTGGCCCTACATGCTCTGCCCGAGGGTGCATCTGATTAACTTTCCTGAACTGAGCTTTCTAGACTCCAGACTCTGCTTTGGTTCCAGTCTAGGTAACACAAACTAGAATGTAAACTGGAAAGATGGAGTTGTCTTGTTTTTTTGGTTTTAGGTTGTTTTTTTTTTTAACATCCCCAGGCTTGTCACTATAGAAGCCTCTATAGAAGGCTACTGTCTCCAATCCTTGTCTGTGAGCTGGAAGCCTCTGCAGGTTCAGTGACAGGCATGTGAATGACCCCTGGTTGCATAATTCTCCTTTTCATTCACTACTACACTGAGTCATAAATACAGTTCCAGGGTCAGTGTTACAGAACTGTTGATCTTACCCGCTCCATACTTTTTGTATGGTGAAATAATATTCCATATGCCATAAATCTTCATTCATTCCCAGTTTTTGAGAACTCCCTTAATTTCCAGTTCTTATTACAATAAAGAAAAACTGTTGCTAGGAAATACTTTTGAACATAAAGGTCTTTCTCTTACTTTTCTTTGTTCTCTTTGGGGAATAAAAGGGCCTCCTAAGTTTAGTGACTTGGAGCATAGCTAGTTCCAAATTTTTTTCCGTACTGGTTATACCAATTTGCAGCTCTACCAGCAGTGCATTAGTTTGGGACCAGATTGCTCAGACTTCAGGTAAACAGCAATTGTTTCTGTTTTGGCCAGAAATTCTGCAGTCCCCTCCCAGATGATTTTCTTTCTTTTTTTTGACTAGGTAAAAGAGGACAACCTTCTTTGACTTACTTCTTAAGTAGTCTTAATCAATGAATGGGTATTTCCTCAGTCAAACTCAGACCTGGGAAAGATCTTAACTTAAAAAGGCTATGGGTCTTCCTCTTCATGGGGTCATCTCCAGTTGTCCTGATCTCTATCTAGCCACAGAAGCCTGGTGACTCAGCACAGACCCCCCTCACTTAAATTCAAATCATTTGCAAATCATGACATCACCTCTCTGATGCCTTCGGTCCTCCCCTTTTGTAAAGCACAGGTCTGACCATGCCACCCTCTATTCACCAAATTCCAGTGGCTCTTTATTATCTCTATCACCTCTTCAGAGTCCTTTATAACACTACCCACTCTTCACTTTTCCAGTCTTCTTAAAACTATACTTCCCCTCAGGTACTCCACGATCCAGAGAGACACTTTTCTCCTTGTTGTTGCCATAATTTTGATATTTCTGTGGTTTATTTTTGAATATTACAGTGTTTATTAATGATTTTTTAGAAATGAAGATTTGTTGTTATTTGTTTATTTTCAAGATACTGGATATTTCTCAATTCCGGGCATTTTCACTGGCTATTCCCCTATTCTTGCAATGTGCTCCCTTCTTATCTCTGCTTCCTGGCTTCCTACCTTCTCTCATGTCACAGCTAAAATACCACCGTCTACAAGAAAGCCTTTCCCCAACCCTTGTAATTCCAATGTCTTCCATGATGATTTTTTTTCCAGTTTATCCTTTATATGCCTTGTTGATGCTATGCTGTCTTCCAGAGAGCACTGTGAGCTCCTTGTGAGCAGGGATTGCTTCATTCTTCCTCTATCTGTATGGCCAGAGCTTCGCAGAGTGCCTGACATATCATGAGTCTATTGAATGCTTAACAAGTGACAGATGATCTTGAAAGGAAAGAGAGGAAAAAGAAGTATGGTAAAGAACAAACACCTCACATCATCAGTATGCACACTGAGTGAATGAGGAAGGGAGAACGGGTATCACTAGAGCTTCACACTGTTCTGATTTAGTCAATGAAGGGTAGTGCTAGACAAAATAAAAGGGGAAGGGGAAGAGAATCAATACAGGGAGGGCAGATTTTAGGGAGGGTGTGATCACAAGTAAAACAGATTCTAAGTTAATCAAAAACATAAAGATGTAGTACTGGGCATCTTCCTTCTCTCTCATTGTCCTCTTCTTTCTAGAGGGGAAAGCATGGAGCAAAGAGGAAAAAAGAGAATAGGATGGGGGCAAATACAGAAATAATAATCATAGCTATGAAAATTAGAAAATATTAAATCAGTAACAGAGTCAGAACTAAAATTCCTATCTTTAGGTTCCCAACCCAATGCTTCCCTACATTTAAATAAAGCAATCAATAATTCTCTCTTCATAAAAAATTATTAAACTTTTTCTTATTTTACTCTCAATTCTTTTTTAAAAAATTATTTTCCTAACTATATGCAAAGAGTTTTCAACAATTACTTTTTGTAAGGTTTTGGGTTTCACATTTTTCTCCTTCCCTCCCTTCTCTCCCCCACCCCTCTGATATAGCAATCTAATATAGGTTATGCATGTATAACTATGATAATCATATTTCTGTATCATGTTATAAAATAAGAATAAAAAGAAAAAAGAAGTCATGTGAGGGGAAAAAACTATAAAACACAAGATAAATTGTAAGAATTGAAAGTTCAGACTCCATGGTTTCTTCTCTGGATGTGAATGGCATTTTCCATCACAATTCCTTAGGAATTTCTTTGATCAATTTACTACTGAAAGGACCTGTGTCCATCACAGCTGATCATCACACACTGTTGCTGCTAATGTGTACAATGTTTTTCTGGTTCTGCTCATTTTATTCTGCATCATTTACTCTCAATTCTCTATGACCTCCATCCCCTCCCCAAAATAACCCTCTCTTAAAGTACAGTTAAGTAAAACAAACTAAAAAAATTGTCTGTGTCTGACATATAGACCTCATCTTGTAGTTTTTCCTGTGGTATTTGCCAAGAAGGGGGTATATATTTCATAGTCAGTCTTTTGTACTTATGACAGTCACTGTTCTAATCAAGAGCTCAGCTCTTTCCCTTACATTTCTATGTTTATCATTTTTAAAAATCTCACAATGGCTTTTAAAATTCCATTTAAAAAGTCATATTGCTTTCTCCAGATTTATAAAGAGCCCACTCACTTTAATGCCATCCTTTCTCTTTTGCCTCCTTCTAAATACTATTTGTATCATTACATCAAAGAAAATAAACACATGCCAGTGGTAAATACATCCAATATCTCCCCTACCATATAAATTCATATTAAAACTAAACAAAAACAGAGAAGTTTAAAGCAAAATATAAAAAATATCCTATGATCTCTGCTGCATTTCATTTACGGGTTTTGCCACTACAAACCCATAGTTATATCTCATTTTTGTTGTAGCTTTACAAGTATTCCTTTTATAATTTAACATGGAAAATGAACCTAGTAGAGTAATAAGAACTTTATCTTCTTTCTAAATTTGGACAAGATTTACCAATCTTGAAAAATACGAGCAATGGTTTTATGTTTATATAGTGAATTAAGTTGTACAAAGTGCTTTAAATATACTCTTAGAAGAGATTTTCTTCTTACTAGATAATTATCCATCCCAAGCATATCTGAGACTTTAAAAAATTAGTTTTTCTGATTGTTGGGCTTTTTCTCATTTGTTAATGGCTGACTTCTATCCAACTACACCACCCTACCTACCATGAGAGGAAAAATGTCTAATTTTCTGATTCCATTACTTTCTATATCTTCCTAGATGCCCTGGGGAAAAAACATTTTAATAACAAAATGTTAAAACAGCCAGTCAAAATAGGTCTTTATTTTTCTGTCTGAAAATTTCTTATGAAAAACCCCAAGGCAATAAATATATGGATGCTTATTCACAAAAACTAAAAAGTTCATATTGTTACACAGATTTAAAATCTTGAAATGTAGGGCCTTAATTTATAAAACTGAAATGAAGATTTTAAAAAATACATAGTTTGCCTTTCAAAAAGAAATACGTGAACTTAATGTATGCAAAAATCAACATCTAAGAAATCCCTTTTGATAGTCTAAATGAATGGTTTCTTCCGTAACTGAAAGTACAGCAGTTTAGCTATATTTTTCTGTTTTAATTATAGAAAAAGGAATAAAATAATTTCATTTGATTTACTAATGTTAACATTCTTGGGTTTTAAACATTTGGAAATAGGCCTGGCAGATCATAATTAATTTAATCTTACCAATTCACACCCTACCATTTTGAAGATGTTTCATTCTACAGTTTTCAAATCAAACTAAATAGACTTTCCCTTGAACTCTTGTTCCAAAACAATGGAAAGTTTTATGAGATAACATTCTGAAGATTGTCTATTTTGAAAATCTTTTTATTTATATCTGAGATAAGCACAACTCTATATAATTTATTATTACAGTTTAGCTAAATTAAAGTTTAAAAGTAATAGAGAAAAATGTACACTTGAAGAGCTGATTGAAGTGGGGAGGACTTAGAATTAAACACCAGTAGCACTTAAAAAAGAAACAAGATTAAACACACCTTTAAGTCTTTTTATCAGAAAAAAGTATATATCTGTAATCTATTTTTCCACAATAAATCTATTGATCTTTTATTAAAACTCAGTTAAGGCAACCAGGGGCTTAAAGAGAAGCTCTAAAAACTACGTAAACAAATGTTCCAAAATTATACATCGCAAACCATTAAAGCAGAGCTGTACTTCAAGAGAAAGTGTTAGTCAGACTAAGGGCTTATTAAATACAGTCTGTTCACTGAAAGACAACACCAGAGGAATCCCATCAGTAAAGTACTACAGCAGACCCCTTGCTCCCTGATTTCATTACATAAACAGAGATTGACTTTATCAGTCCCCAAGAGAGTGCTTTATGAGTAACTCTAGCTGCTCTGTTTTCACAAATTGTATTTGGACTGTGCCACACTGAGCTCATGGGGTGAGCCAGGACCAAAAAAGACAAAAGGGCTAAACATCTGAATCCATTTGTGCTTCAAAAATTCTCAAAGCAAACATATGCACTCCATGTGCAGCTGCTGTACTAAGCTTTCCCAATATTGCTATTGGGAAATGCTTTTGAAATCTTAATATATTTTGCCCCCACTGCTAAATCACAGTGTCTTTCTAATTAAATACAATATTGTCCTTTATACATTTACAATAAAGCATTTTTACAACTGCATTATTTACTGGTAGCAAACAATACTAAATAGTAAGGCTCTATATTCAGTTTCTGATAGTACTGTCTTTATTTGTATATTGTAAATATCAAACCAATTTTTTTCTTGAAAATTTTTAAGAGAATGAAAGTAGGTAAGTCCATTTTCAAGCCTAAATTAAATAATAAACTTTGGAGGTATTTATGAGTTGAAAAGGAAGGAAGCAGAAAAAAAAGAAAAGGACTTTCTATTTACAAAGAAAAAAATTATGAAAGAGTAAAAGTTGAAGATTCAAAAACATTAAAGATAAAATGAGAAGCTAACATACAGTAAAGCTGAATTAACAAAGGAACTTTTTTATGATAGACAAAATTTCCCAGACATTAATTTTCCTAATCAGCAAAAACTCCCATACCTACTCATAAGTGATATGTTTGTGCCTTTAGATGATGAAATAGGAACATTATATAGAACACAGCACAAAAAAAGTACAATTTCTAATTTTACTTTTAAAAAAATATTAAACTACTGACTAAAACTTCCAGTAATTTAGTTGGCTGGTCACTTGGAAAATATTTTAGGAGAGTTTAATCCTATATAGCCACCTTAAAGCAATAAGCCCTAAAAAATTTTATTTTTGAATTAATAAACAAGTTATATAAAATTACTAAGCATTTTTAAACAGATTCTTTTTCTAAATTGTAGCTATTATCTTTTCCCAAAATATAAGCACAATAATTTTCAATGCTTAAACAAGTTAATCACACATGAAATAAAAATCAGTGTTTACCTCATATACATCCCAGATGTGTGATTTGTTAACTACTTTTTTTTTCACCTGTTACATCTCTGAAGAAATAACTTTGGGTGATATTGTGGCTTGATATCAAAAGTTTATATTTCAGGAAATTCCTAAGAGACTCTACAAGTGATTCTCTTTAAGTGGTCTGGAAACCAACTGTGATGAATATACTTTTTTTCCAACTGAACTTAAATATAGTCAAAGGAGGAATAAAATAATATACTGCAGCTTATGTCATTAATATGAAAGAATCTTAGATGACTATTAAAAATACTTCATTACTAAAGTTTTTCTGATATGCCTTGGTCTACTAGCCATAGCAATGCAGAGTAAAAATCATATCTTAACTTTATCTACAACTACTCAATATCTTATCCTTATCCTTTTCTTACTCCTCATCTTTCTTAAGCTTTCTACAGCTTGTGATACTGGCAACTACCCCTCCACACTCAGGCATATCTTGCTTTTCTCCTCTGGTTCTTCTCATACCTGTCTGATCATTACTTCTCAGTTTCCTTTGATAGATCCTATCCATCTCTTGTGCTTGAACACTAGATGGTCATACAAGGATCTCAACTGGCCCTTCTCTCTCTTTTTTTAAAACTTTCTATGCAGACAATGCTCAAATATATACACTATATATCTTACCCTAATCTCCCTCCTACACTCATTTCCTATATTACCAATTTCCAACAATTTTATCTGGATGATACTTCAAATTCGATACAATCAAGTAAAATTTATTAGTCCTCCCCCCCCCCAAACCTGTTCTTCCTGCAAAATTCCTTATGACTTTTGGGAGCTCCACTGGTCTTCTGCATCCACATGGGAATGCATGGAACCTGAGACATCCTTAATTCTTTTCTCTCTCTCAGTTCTTATGTCTAATCAGTTGCTAAGTAAATCTCCACAATAGCTCTTACATTTGCTTCCTCAACTTAAATGGCTGGGCACCATTCTGAACACTTCTCTCCCATAGGCTACTGCAATGTCCTCCCCTTAATTAATCTCAGTATACTAGACAATTCATCCTCCACAAAGCTACCAAAATCACCTTTATAAAGAAGTATAACGAAGTCACTCACATATTTGAAAATCTTCAGGGGTTCCCTATTGCCTACAGGATTAAAATAGATTTTTTTTTTAGCCTAGCATTTAAAGGATTTACAATTTGATGCAACCTTTTTTTCTTAGTGAACGTGTTGTACTATATTCTTTTAATAGAATACTAATTCCTTCAAGCAGGGGCTGCTTGGGGTTATTGTTTCTTTATATCCCTAAACAACCAGAATAATAACGATGCACCTAATAGGTGCTTAATATATGTTTACTAACTTGAATCATGAGAGAAAATTCACCCAAAAGCAAAAGGATCCTTTAAGATGTTGCCCAGAGTTCTGAGGTATTACTGAATAGACTTTATTTAGCTAATTCTTCTAATGAGTGGATATAAGCATGAAGTTGTAAATACCTGTTAACCCAAAAGGGCATTTACCTTACCTACTTTACCTGTGACCAGTATGTGCCAGAAATCTAGAGAGCCACTGTTTATTTTCCTAAGAAAAGACTTCGGCAATTTAAAAAAAAAATCATATGATCACCTTGCAATATAGCAGACTGTAATTTCCTGGGAATAAAGTGCTAATAAATTTAAGCCGAAAAAGTCATTTTTTCAAAATGTGGGAATATAGAACTTTGAAAACAGTCACTATTACCCAAAGCCTGACAGCAACAAACTGTCATGAGGATAATTCTGGTTATAAGATTACAGTATGTTTGGAAAACTACTGCTTCAATATAAATGGCTACTGGTCTATTGTAACTAAGGTTTGCAACATCACATTGTGACTTACCAAATTCTGGTACCATTGCCTCTAAATAAGCAGACATTCCACTAATCACTGTTCTCAAGTATCTTTTTCTTCTTTAAGGCTTGATGCCAAATTTTTTCTAGCCCCCCATTCATAAAGAATGACAAGTAAATGCCCAAAGGGCAACAAAAATGTGCATACCCTTTGACCCAGCAATACCACTACTGGGTCTATACCCTGAAGAGATGAGGAAAAGGGGTAAAAACATTACTTGTACAAAAATATTTATAGCAGCCCTGTTTGTGGTGGCAAAGAATTGGAAATCCAGCAAATGTCCTTCAATTGGGGAATGGTTTAGCAAACTGTGGTATATGTATGTCATGGAACACTATTGTTCTATTAGAAACCAGGAGGGACGGGATTTCAGGGAAGCCTGGAGGGATTTGCATGAACTGATGCTGAGTGAGATGAGCAGAACCAGAAAAACACTGTACACCCTAACAGCAACATGGGAGTGATGTTCAACCTTGAAGGACTTGCTCTTTCCATCAGCGCAACAATTGGGAACAATTTTTGGCTGTCTGCAAAGGAGAGTGCCATCTGTATCCAGATAAGGAGCTGTGGAGTTTGAACAAAGTACAAGGACTATTCCCTTTAATTCGGGGAAAAAAAAAACCCAGATGTCTTATGGTTTGATCTGGTTACCTCTGAGAATTCTGTTCTCTTTAAGGACATGATTTCTCTCTCATCACACCCAATTTTGGATCGAGGTACAACATGGAAACAAAGTAAAGACTGACGGAGTGCTATCTGTGGGGTGGGGGTGGGGGGATTGAAGCAAGATTGGGGGAAAACTGTAAAACTCAAATATCTTTAATAAAAATTAAAAAAAAAAAGAATGACAAGTAAGAATATGGGTCATTAATTGAACCTCAAGATCTATAATGCTATTGCTAGATATGTCAGGTTTACATAAAATTATTTGGAGAAAATAACTATCTATGTGGTTATAACACTGCCATTAAATCTTTGCAAACAGGTGTGCAGAGACTCTTAGATGACATCGTAACAAAAACCTTTACAGGGTAATTAATAAAATTGTTTAGTCATAACTGAAAACATAAAAAGAATATAAAACTAAGAAAAATTATTATGCATTATATGTATATATTTTGAAAACAAGTATCTCTAACACAATGTTCATTTGTATGGTGTTTAATATTTACTGACTGACAGTACCATTAAATGTTAAAAAATGAAAACTGATTAGCCCTGAAAAAGCCTTGAGAAAATGCATTTCTCTCCCTTCACTGCAGAGATCATTGGGGAATATCATCTATAGTGGAAAACACACTTCATCTAATGATTGGTTTTTATAAATCCCTTGTTTTTGTTTTTCACTCTTTTCTTTCAATTTGTCACAAAGGTTAACTTACTGAGTAGGGGAAGAGGGATAAATATATTTGCAAATGAATGTGATGTAATAGAGAACTATAATAAAATAAAATTTAAAATACAAAAGGGTGAGCGTTAGCATTTTTCATCTAAACTGCTTAAAAAATTCTAACAGATTTGCAAATAAAGGTATATGGGAAATCTCATTTGTTCAAATGATAACAAAAATTAACTTTCTGCTCTAGAAAGAGTAGGGGAAGGAGAAGAAATTGCAGTTTTGTTTTGCGATTTTCACAGGAAATATTTCTATCTAAATGTTAGCATGACAGCTTAGGACACCAACAGATATAAGAAAAATTCACAGCTGTGGGAGGGGAAACCAAATCACCACATCTATAGGGAACAGAGGGCAAAGACAGAGGCAGTGGCAGCAGAACAACAGAGCAGAAGGGTCGGAAGCAGGAGCTACAGCAATAAAAAGCCAGAAAGCACAATGTAGAGAGTTGCTGGCCTTGGGGTTAGGAAGACCTGGGTTCAAATACAGCCTTGGAAACCTCCCAGCTGTGTGACCTTGGACAAGTCACTTCCATTCTGTCTATGGAAGGCATTGCCTTGTGTCTGTACAGCTCAATGAAAGTGAGTTGTTATGTGGGGTTAACCAAGACAGACTTAGCAGAGCAGAGCATTCTGACAAAGGGTGATCCACTAAAGAAAATGGCAAACTACTCCAGTATCTTTGACGAGAAAACCCCATGAACTTTAGACACAATCAAAAGGAATGAACTACAAAATAGTGATGTACAAAGCATCAATGGTAGACTTAGTGGGAAAGCCTTAGAGAACACATGTGACCAAAAACTGGCAATGTGGCTCAGAACCACATGATATAAGAGTAAAAGCATGAAGGAGCAAACTGAGGCTTTGTGCCTTCAAGTCTATGCTTCATCAAAGGCAGCCCCTTCAGTGAACTCTACCAGGTCAGGCTGAGTCTTCCATCACTTATATTCAGGCAGATGAACTCAGGTATACACTGAAAGGGCTGATAGAGATCCCTGAGGAAGGTAAAACCCACCAGACATAACGGGGGCTTCAGGATCTTTAATATCCTTGATAATTGAGTCAGGAGAGACGCTTGGCAATACAAATCACAAGAAGTGGGAGACATGCCTGTGGGAAGACAGAGGCTTACCAGAAAGGTGAGGAGAATTTGACAGTCTATAGACTTGAATATAAACTGTGTCCATTATTGTATTAAACAAAACTTATCTGAAGCTTTATAATTACCTGAAGCCTGAATACTTGAAGAAGAAAGGGAGAAAGAACATCTGAAGACCCTACCATGAACAGGAACTGTGCTGAACACTGCACAAAGTGCAACACCTGAGCTCAGAAGCACCTAGGAGGCAGAGGAAACCCACTCTGAATCCAAGTCTCCCTGACCACAGGCCCTGGACTCACTGTACTGCAACAATGGCTGCGCAGCTTCCAAGAGGATCCCTTTGGGGAAAGGGCCCAAGAGAAAGGTGAAGAAGAAAATGAGAGGAGAGAGACCTTGGGCTCCCTGGGGGGAAGTCCCATGTCCTCAAGTTGCAGGTTTTCCATGGGTAGGCTGAATATTCACCAGAGATTTGGGGGACATCATTGAAAGTGACCTAAGCCCTTTAACCTCTAAATGTGTATTGCACAAATAGCTGCTCCCTAATTCATCTTTTGTATAACCTTTTATTTTCATCTAATGAACCAAAATTCATTTTGTTCCACTATAAAATTAGAATCTCACAATTCTACAAAAGCAAGTAAAGTAATCATATACATCTTCACATTACTTCCCTAGATTTTTTAAGGCAATTAAGTTTACAATGAAATCTAAATTTGTTGTCATTGTGAACTATCCAAAATCTAAACAAAATACAAGCAAGTAGTAGTCACAAAAACATTAAATTATCAGCATCATCTGACATCAAGTTACTTTAAGATATTAAAATTTAGTCACTGTGATATGAATAGTAGGGTCACAGATTTTACCCTGTTCAGGAATTAAGCATTACAAAATTTACTAAACTTCAATTATATTGCAGTGACTAGAGTCAATGTCTACTTTACCCAACAAGTTTCAATATCAATTCAAGAAAATAAAATGTTTATTAAACGATATCATGTGATTTACTTTTCTTTTTTTGGATTTGTTTCCAAATATAGCCTACCAAAATCCAAACCATGCCATAAGCGTTTTTATTCCCACATTAAAGAATTCCCTAATTTTTATTAAACAAACAACTTGAGTATTTTTTAAAATGAGAAAAATCTGTCTGGTCCAACCAAATATTAATATAAAAGTAATGATGTAAAACTTTTTAATTAGCATGATTTTAAAAGATTAGGAAAAGAATATAATTTTCTAGTAGCATTTTCCATATTAAAAAACCTATTATGTAAGAGAATTGTACAACAAATGTAGGTAAGTTGTATAACAGAAAATAATACATAGAAGAAAATAAAAATGGAAATAAAACTGTTCCCATTTTATTTAAGGTAAATGTTATCATTCCCATTTTCTCTTTCTGTCAAACTGACCTCTTCAGAGAAATGAGACTGGAGAGAAGTTTCATTTCCTTTATTGCTAAGCAGCTGACATCACTGGACTATTCAATTTTCTTTAACTCTCTTGAGAACTAGCAAGCTCTGCTTAGGAAGTATCGAAAAGAAGGAAAATAACCTTTATAAGTGCAGCTCTTCAGCTTGAAATGCAAATGACTCACCAGAGAATAGTACTACTGGCTTCCAAAAGGGTGAGTAAAATGTATCATTACCTAAATAAATCTAATCATTCTCAGCCTCTAGGGGGTGGATTTACCATTTATGAGTTTATGGAAAGCACTGATGGCAATCAAATGAATTTTGGGGGAAACAATTTCATAGAATCATAAAAATTAAGAATGGAAGGACATGGTGTTCATTCTCTTCAAAACCCTTGTTCTATTTTATATTCTTAATGTTCTTTCTTCCTTCCAGTTTAGTTTTACATGGATTCTAATATAAAATTCCCACTTGTTTGAAAAGAAAATTTCAGAACTGAACAGATATTCAATAAGGAAGATTTTCCTAATATTTAACATGAATTTTCAAAAACTATGATATTAAACAAAAATAAGGAAAAAGGAAAATAACTTCATTTCAACTATTTCTGGGGAAAATTGATTTATATAGATATATATGCATATATATACACATGTAGATAAGATATAGATATGTACATGTCTCTATGGATCTATATTATCTATACTTAATATAGACAATTAAGATGATAGATAATGATACATATAGATCAGTATTCACATTTTTAGTACCCAAGAAATACATAATATGCAACCAAGGAAAAAGATGTTAAATACTTTCCCCAAATATATTTATTTGTGTAATGTGGACTATTGGTCAATCAATTATCTTTTGTTCAGGTCTATCTAGACATTCAACTAAACAGAGTAGTTTTTCATCTATTGACATGAATACATTTTCGTTCCAAAGTTTACAGTGAAAACAAGAGCAGATTGAAGATTTCTCAAAACCCTCAGTCCAAGAAAATCAATCCTCATGGATAAAATATCCATACAGAGAAGTAGTGCCACTAATTATTGTGTAGTGCTTTGAAAACTCACTAAATATTTCCAAGTTTCTGCAACAAAGAGATAAACGAATTTTTTGAACTATTATAAAGTATCAATTTATATAAAATGCCTATAAGATTACACAACTGCTTAATTATTTAATGGGTTTACATACTATTTCAAGTCAGATTTACTTCAATTAAAGATAGCAGAAATTTATGTGAATATTCAGAAGACAGTAGTCGAGGGAGCTATTAGCTATCATATTTTAGATGCTTCATTTCAAAGCAATGATACTTCAGAACTTTCTATGATTCATAATTTTAGCAACATTAAGTTACAGATTGAAAAAAACTTTTATAAACTGTTGAGGCTACAATTTATGATAACTGGTGATAAACCTGTACATACTTAGTTAGCTAGGCTAAGATAACAAGAGTCATCATTGGGCTTGTATTTGAAGTATTTCTAGCATGACAGGGTCTACCAAAGTGCCTGGGCTACACAGGAAGCAAGAGAAAAAGGGGTTCCCATCCAAAATAACTACAGAAGGGACTTCAGAGGGAGGAGTCTACAAGAGTAAAGGAAGCATTCAGTTGAACTCTTTCAACAATCCCCTCAAAACAACTTTTAAAGAACACCTCCAATTGAATTCTGTAGCTGCGGAATCAACAAAGGGTCAAGGTGAGACATTCCTCCAGCTCAAGGCAGCTTCTGAAGTTGGAAGGAGAGATCTGTGACACAGGTGGAGGTTGACATGTAACCCACATGGATGAAACACCAGCAGTGGCAAGAAAAGCAGTACCTGCTTCAAGAGCTTTCAAGACACAGACAATAGAGACCTAGAAATATACTCTGGGGGACCCTGGTGCTAGCAATGGACTCATTTCTGGATTCTGTTTAGCAAATCCACTGCTTCTGGAATAGTTTAAGGGTTGAGAGGAGCACTTTTGGTCATGATAATATTATTTTGGGTCACAAGGGTTCAGGGACTCTGAAATACAGCATCACTTCAGCTCTTAGGGGACAGAGCTATGAATTTTACTGCTCTCCTTCCACTTAATTTTCATTTGCATTTTGTGTATATGCCTGTGACCTTGTTGTCTACCTCATTAAAACATAACATCCTTGGGAGAAGAGATTATTTCACTCTGTTGGTATCTCTTAACACCAGGCACAATGTAAATAATAAATACTTGTTGAATGACATTCTAGTATATTCTACTTTGGAATACTTAGCAAATGCTTTAATTAATTGACAAGTGACTAAGGATAACTTACCTATGGGGGGGGGGGGGAAGAGGAGGAATTTAGAGTCCCAAGATGTAAAGATAGGAATATATACAAACTAAGTAGATGGAATAATCTGTAAGTCTCATTTTTGTTGGGACTGTTCGGAAAACAAATGGGCCTGAATCATAAAATTTCTTTCTCCCACCCTTCAACCCAAGTCTTTCAGTTCCCCTTCATGTGTTGTCTTCCCCCTCATCAGGATGAGAGTGACTTCTAGTTGCATTTTTCAATGGTTACAGGTCTAAAATGAAGTCAATCTGAATAGCCTGGGTCTGAAAGTAGCTCCTGCATTTCTAGCCTTAGTAAGATGGGAAGATCCAGTCTTAAAGAAAAAGACAAGATCCATAAAAGGAGAAAGCCATGAAAAGGAGAAAGTAGCAATCTTCCCCAAAATTACCAGCTGCTGCCAATTAGTACATTACCTATATCATAAATCTATTCAAAATAATTGCTATTACGTGCTTTTTCACACATGTGACTATAGGAAGAACAACTAAATGTGTTTTTTCAAGTCAAATAAAGAACATTTATCTACTTATAGCTACAGTTGTCCCAGTACTTGAGTTTAGACTGCTGAGGATCAGCAAATTTATGGATTTGAATCTGAATTAAGGTTGAATATTTATCCAAAGAATGAAAGAATGATGTTCAGTTAACAAACAGGTATGACAAGGAGAGCACTTAAAATTTTGAAATAAAGAGCTCAATTATTACAAATATGTGCTCAGAGTTTTGGATAAGACAAGGGCTATTTAAATATTTATTATTTTATTTACTCTGTAAATAGAAGCATATTCTTAAGAAGAAGTTCCATAACAAATAGTTAATATAGAATCTTAAGTTCTTCAGGTATTTAATATCTTTGTATATGTAATAATTATATTTTCTAGAGCAATGTCCTTTAAAAACCACTAAATGAGATTACTGGAATTCTATATCACTATTTTTCAACTCCTTTATATTAAAATCTCTTCATTTCTAGTTTAACTTTTAGTTAAAAAAAAGAAGTTAGAAAAATATACCCCCTAGAAAATTAAGGATAATACAATAAAGTGAAACTGAGCCCTTTGTTTTTATTATTTTACTTAGAATAATAATTTGAACATTGCCTTAGGCAATGTCTGGAAATAGTAAGGTTTCAAAAGCAGTATTGGACTCACAAAATCTTTGCATTTACCCCATGCTCAAAAAGTGAATAAAACTTCTTGCCAATATTTCATCGAACGTGAACCAAACTTACAAAAACTTACTAAACTGACCTCAACAAAAAATTCTGCAAATCCTTAGGGAAATCATTTATTAAGAGTTAATCTGAACTTAAAAAGACACAAAAATACTTAACACTACATAAGATTCTTCTCACTGTGACCCCATTTCATAAAGTATGTCAAAGTTCTATGGCTCTCATGATGCTGTTATTGAAAGCAATTTATCAGCCAGGAGTCTGCCTGACTCCATGGGGCTGAACTGGAATGCGCTGCCTCGAATAAATGCTGGCAAAAATTTCATTTCTAGGTCATGTACTCTATTCCAGAAGAAAATCAAGCCACAATGAGACAGAGCCCATAACACAGTTCTGATGCAAGTCTGCTTTAAACAGGATCACCTACGGGATATCTCTCAGAACAGTTTTACAGACATATTCAAATGCCCAAGAATAATTTAACCATTATTTTTAAAAATCAGAAGGTGATAAGAAGGGAAGGGTTGATTATTGGGTAAAAGAAGGCTTGTATCCTGGCATTCCTAACATAATAGGAATATGATAATACTAATATAAGACTATGCTTGTGATGCCCTTTGCATCCATAAATGATAATTTTGAAAACAAGAGTGGAGAAGAGTTCCATGTGAATGGCAGCTGAACAAGGGTCAGTCGGTCCTGAGAGATAGGCAAGAGCCATTGAGAAGGGATGGGCAATGGTCTCGTTCACCCTCAGTTGATAGAAAGGGAATCAGGTTCAGACCCTTGAATAGGGGACATGGGCATTCTGAGGTGTACAGTTATGGTAAAGTAACTGATACCAGAGAAGTAGTCAGCAGGAGCTGGAATAGGTCTGCCCTCTACTCCAGCAGCAGCCCCTGAGATCGATCTCTCAGGAGTAGAGTCCAGTGAATGGTAAGCTAATGCCAGCTGTATGATACTGATGTAGCTCAGAAGTCAAAGATGGAAGGTTTGAGAGGAAGAACTCTACTGATGATTAACCAATCAGAAGACAGGTTAGGATGTACCTGGGCAGTCACATTTTCTCTCCAGATGTCATTTGCTGGTGCTTGCCTGGTGCTGATGGTGTACCATGGTGCCTCACTGATAAGAGGAAGCAAAACCAATCAAAGCCAAGAGACTCCCATGGCAACCAGATCATCTCCACTAGTCATATTTTCTATCAATCAGGCCATGGGGTGGAATAATTCTGGTAAAGGCAAGTGAGAAGGAGGTCTTGCTCAGCAGACCTACCCCTCCCTATAATAAACATAATTGTGTGAATCACATATCCAATCATTGGGTGGTTGGTGGGGTCCTCTTCAACACTAAAGGACTAGTAGTAGCGGTCCTCCGCCTATATCTAAGTTGGCTTTAACAAGTCACAATTACATAGGTTTTCATACTTCAACTAGTTATTTTCTCTTCTAAAAAGTATAATAAAATAGGCATAAAAACTATAATCACAATTACAATTCATTAATTAGTGTGCTCAGCACAATGATTGGCACATGGTAGGTACCTGAATAAATGTTTATTAATTAACTGCAACACAACAGCTGACACTGATTCAGTGCATGAGATCTCTGAGTATTTTAGGGAGGTTACAGGACAAGGAAATGCCTCTGGTGAAACCAGGCCCTCCAGGTTCACACTCTGCTAGTCTCTTCTCCAAAACTCTCTCCATCCACCTCTCCCAACTAATGGGAGCCCAATATATGCCTAAGAATATACCAAAAAAAAAAAATATAAAAAGAAATTATACCCTTAAACAAATTAAAATTTATCTATATAATTACACTTCTATATTACTGTATGAAAAGCTTTAAGTGTCCTAACATTCCAGTTTTGGTTTTCATAGTTAGTGAATAATGGAACTGAAAGGGACTTTGTGGACTCTGGATCCCAGAGGTCATGCACCTGCTTTCAAAGCAGAACTTTTGTCCAACAACCCAGATTGAAATTTCCTATTATTTTTAAGGGAAAGAGATTCTACAACCTTCCTAGCTAATGATTAAATACAACTGACCTGTGACATTCCTCCTCAATATTTCATCTAACAGAAGTGTACAAGACTCACAAACTCATTTTCCACAAAATACACAAAACATTCAAACTTCCCTTTCTTTTCACATTCCAGCTCTCCAATTCTATTTCTCACATAACCATTCTTCCTAACCTGCCACAATTCACAATGCACATGGACAGGTTTAAGTGACTGTTGATGTAGTACAGAAAGGGAAAGAAGGGCTAATCATAACATTACTTTCAACATAGCTCCAAGCCCTAAACAACTGCTTATTGGATCATCTGCTAGACCTGATATATGGAATACCAACCAAAAAATCTTAAAAGTTAAGTCTGGTGAAAGTGAAGAGTTAACCAGAAGCTTGGGTTCTGGAGAAACTTCATGATTAGTGTTAATCATTGTTCATCAGTTAAGGGTTGATGGTCACATATTCAAGGACAGAATAGGCTCCTGGGCTCTGGGAAAGGTTCTTTGAATTTAATCAAGGCCACCAGAGTGAAGCCTTCTCTTTACAAGAGACCAGTCAAACACGGGGAAACTCAGACTCTCTTCTCCTCTTTCACAGCCTGTACCAATTATACTGTTCCTCAAACTTAGATCTTAGAGAAGAAATCACAAGCCCTTAGTATTTACCATATGCCAGTCCATACTGGGCTCCAAATAGCATGCACATACCACATCATATACAAGTCTCTACAGTCACTGGGACTCAGAGGGGCAACACTAGTAGTTGGGGGATGGGGAGGAGAAGCTGAAAGAGCTCCTGCAGATGGGGGAGCTTAGGTTTCCTATGTCTCACAGGAAGCAGAGAGATCTTTCCAGGCATAGAGGCAGCCAATATGTGGCACAGCATTAACAGATGGAGGATAACAAGTAAGCCACAATAAACTGATTTTAGAGTATGTGGATGAGAGTAAAATGTAAGAAGACTGAAAAGTTAGGGAACTGGATCAGGCTGTGGCTAAGCTAGGTCATCAAGGTTAGAGATGGTCTGTATCTGGCAGGGGTGAGGAGGAACATGAGTAGATAAGGGGTGTTGACATGTTCAGACTACTTTGACAGCTCAGTGGAAGACAGAGTAGAAGAAACTGAGGCCAGGAGAACAAACAGAAGGTAACTGCAATCACATAACATGAGGTAATGAGGACCTATAGCAGAGTGGCAGCTGTGTGAAAAGATGGGGACAATATGGGAGAGGTTAGAAATGCAAAAATAATAAGAAAATAGAAAACACTTTGCTTCCTTAGATGGTCCAAAACCCTAAACTTAAGAACAGGGAACAGCAGTGTGCTCAGAACCACTCCATATACTTCTAGCCTACCCTGCAACCATCAAAATCATAGTATTGGCAGGAGTATCTTTCTCATCAATACAGTAATAACTTCTGAGAAACAAGAACCCCGGAAATGCAATCCTAGCCCCACTCTCCACCATTTCTCCTGCCCTCCTGTCATCAGGGCTTGGCTTCAGCAACTGGCCCTCACAAAGTAGACGAATTAGCCTAGATGAAGAGGAAAGCACCTGAGAAGGGCTATAAGGTGGCATGTACCAATTAAGGCAAATTGCCATCACCGTTAAACCCTGATGGAGATGGCCCAGGACCTGGACCCAGGCGTCTTGGGAACAGTGCTGTTTCCAGCCTGGACCCTCAGTCATCATTCCAGAAAGCAACTCTGTGGAGATAGGGCCTGGCAAGTGCTCCTCCAGGTTTGACAGACACATATTCCAAAGAACCAGAAAAATAAAATTCTTGTCTCTTAAGCACTTGAATATCAAATACTTCAGTATCAGAAAATGATGAAATCAGGGCAGAAGGCATGAAAGAAGCAGCTTGCAGCTGAAACCTTGCCCCATTAGAATGAGAGCTCCCTGAGAGTTGGGATTGTTGACTTTTCCCCTTTGTATCACTAGGGCTTATACAATACTTTGCACGCAGTAACTGCTTAACAGATGTCTTATGCAATTCATTCAGTCTTCCCTTGGCCTTCTTGCAACAGAGAAATGTCCAAGTAGAGTAGTACTTGTCAGAAATGAGAACTTTCTCCTGCTGGAGGTTTTTTTTTTTTGATGGGGGGGGGTGTGGAATAGAATAATATTCCTCTTGTTTAAAATTTTAAAGGATTAATTGGATAAAAATTACACTTACTCGATTGTTTCAACAGAATTATAGGTTTTTAAAACATCAAGAGAATGTCTAAGCATTAAACACTGTATAAAAATGAAAAAAAAAATAAATGAGAACTTTCGTGAACAAAAGAGAAAAGCTGAGAAGTCATCCATTTCTGAAGCAACATGTTGTTTCCTGCTTCAAAATGAATGCAGTGGACTCAATTTAAAGCTTTGCAGCATTTCTCTAATCTTTATAGAGGGTATGATCAGTCATAAACAATATAATTTAATATATTTTTTGATCCATAAATTTTGAGTATGGGCTCTATTTCTCCTTTTTTCTCCCTAGAATGGGCATTGATTCACTGAATCTACGCTATCTGGCAGTCAAGAGACTGCCCAGGGAGTAATGTGTCATTCTGGATCTAAGCCATGTACCCAAGGTCTCTTTGCTTCAGAGATTTTTCAAATTCCTGAGCCTGACCCACCTTAAACTGTCTGCTCCTATCTTCTGAGAGGTGAGCCTCTTAGCCCTAAATGGACACATCACCATCATCCACTATCAGGTTTGGACCTTTAAAGAAGGCACATGTCAGGTGATTAATGAATGCTAGTTGAATGGATTAAACAGTCAAATCACTTGCCTCCCTCAACAGATCTCTTCTTAGCCTCTACACTGCCTGATCTCATTCTTCCAAGGAGAACATACTTCCTCCCTCTCATATTCTCCCCATCTCAGTGATTCTGAATCCCCAGCTAAAGAAGCACAAATCCCTACCCCAAACTGCTGGCCCACTCACTCCCAAACCTTCTCCACCCTCTCCTCCCTCAATCAATGTGCAACTCCAAATTTACCACTCCCACTGAGCTCTCTAGAATGCCAGCTCCATAGGTAGCAAACCTGCTTCCATCTTACACATTTTCTTTCTCACTCCTCTTTCCAGCCGGTACTCACTGAAACATGGCTCCCTCCAGGTAGCTCATTGGGTCACCTTTTTGAAAACCAATTACCCCTTGACTGAAGAGCATCAGAACACGTCTTGCTCCCTACTGCCATTTTTGGCCTCCTCCTCTAGCACCATCACATTTTTGGAGGTTCACCAGATCCTATGGACTATTATCTATCAAAAGATAAGGACACTTTCTATCCTTCAATTTCAGTATGAAGGTCAATGTCTTTTCCCCATAAATTCTGTGTAGATATGACACATATATGTGTATATGTGTATGCATATGCATACACACACACAAACAAAAACGCTACTCCCTCAAATAACCTTAAGTTCCAGTTGCAAAATCTACTCAATTCCCATGACATACCCCTGCACTTCACCTCAACTAAATACAGTGATAGTCCTACCATCAATCTTTCCATTACTTACAAGAATTTTGCTTCCACTCTGGCTCAGCTCGGCCTGATTTCAGGATCATGGAACAACAAGATGCCCCCTGCATTTTAAGCCAGTTGCTTCCAAACTCTTTACCATGCTGCTAACTCAAGCCTTCACTGACCACTCCTCTCCCTTCTGTCTGGAGGATTGGATGGTGGAGTAACAAGATGCCCCACACCCTCCCCTCTTCTCCCTCACTTTTCTGCCTCCTTTTGTGTGCAGTCTCTTCCACTGGAGCATAAGCTCCTTGAAAGCAGGGACAATCTTTCGATCCACTGTATCCCCAGGTGTTTAGCATAGTGCCTGGCACATAATAGGTTCTTAATAAATGCAAACTAGATTATTAGAGTGGATATTGATGAACTCTTAACTCCTCTATCTGATCATAGCCATATTTCATTCTATCTCTCCTTATACCATACAATTCCCAAGCTACCTTTCCTCACCATGACCTCCCATCCCTCTACCCCTCCGTTTACTCCTGGAACTAATGTTGAAGTTCAGATGTGTCCAAACCTCTGTGACCCCATGGGGGGGTTTTCTTGGCAGTGACACTGGAGGAATGGGCCATTTCCTTTTCCATTCATTGTACTGATGAGGAACTGAGGCAAACAGTGAAGTGACAGGTAACACACAGCTAGTGAGTGACCATAGTACCACCTTCTATTAAGCTTCTGTGATGATATAATGAGTTCACAAATAGAGAGCTCCTTGAAGACCTAAAAGCCTAAGTAAGTGCTGACTATTATCGCTGATCTCTCTATAGTCCTGGGCAGCACTACCAGTCACAACATTCCTTCACATGGTTCTCCAGCTCCCTATTTGGTCATTCCTTCTCCTCTTTTCCCTTCAAGGTTGCAGTAATCTCTGAGGACCTTTCCTGAGCCCTCTTTTCCCTCTGTGCAATCTCCTTTTAGCAATCTCAACAGTTCCCATGGATTCAATGATCATTTTCTTTGCAAAAAATTCACAGATTTCCAACAAGAAATTGTCTCATGAGTCTCAGTCTAACATCACCAATTGCCTTTTAGAATCTTGACCTAGATATCCTTTAGACAGCAAAGGCAACATGACCAAAACAAAACTTGTTATCTTTCTTCCCAAACTCTTCCCTCTTTCAAAAGTCCCTATTAGTTTAGAAAATATCCAGGGTTACAATCATGGCCTCATCCTCAACTTCTCTCTTGAACTCACCTATCAAATCTATTGCAAAGTCTTCTATTTTATCATCTCCTTCTTATACCTGCAGGTTGGCACCTCCTCTGCAATTCAGTGTCTTAGAAATTACCAAGATGGACATTCAGAGGTTTAGTATTTTGTCCAAAACTAGTATGTATCAGAAGTAGAACTTGGACCCTGGTCTTCGTGATTTCAGGATGATCTGTGATCCACTACAATACACAGATTTTATAATAATGTAGTAATCACTAAAGACAATTTGGTGCTTGTTAGAAAAAAAGACAAAAACAGAAAATTTGACCAAGAGAATTGTTGTTCAGTCATGTCTGATTCTTCATGATTCTGAGGCCTTTCTTGGCAATGATACTGGAATGGTTTCCCTTTTTGTTTTCCAATAGCAAATAGGGTAAGAGGTTTGCCCAAGGTCACACAGCTGAGGCTGGATCTGAACTCAAGTCATTCTGACTTCAAGCCACTGTACCCCCTAGAGATGCCCTTGACCAAGACAAGAGATTAAGAAAAGAAAAAAACAAGAAATGATCAAGAGTAGTCTATGTTTGAAAAGTTCTAAATGGCAAGAATTGGTGAAAAAATTGGAAAGCAGTTGAGCACAAAGGAAGTTTAAACCAACCTTAAATACTATCATAATAAATTCCAAGTTGATATATAATCTAAATTTTAAAAGTCAAATAAATTTTAAAAGCAGAGGAGAATAGAATGAAGTACTTGCACAACTAACAGTTAAGGAGAGAATTCTTCATCGAAGAAGGGATAAAAGTGATTATTAAAGCTAGGCAATTTTTATTTCACAAAAATTAAAGAAAGTCTGAACTAAAAGCATCAACACAGCTAGACTAAGAGAAATGTTGAAGGGAAGAAAAAATCAAAGATATTTCTCTGGAAAAAAAAGATCTAATATCTAAGATATACAGAGAATAAATTTAAAAGATATAAGTATGTTTTTCAAAGGAAGAAATATAAAGTAATAGTATCAATCATATGGAAGAATTCTCCAAATCGCTAATGAATAAATAAATTAAAAGAACTTTTAGGTTTAAACCTCACATTCATCAGGTTGAAAAGTATCATAAAAGAGAAAAACAGCAATTGTAGAGGGACTACAGAAAAATATATAGTAATGTCCAGCTGTGGAGATAAAAGAGAAGCCAATACAGAATTATACCAGAATAGTCACCTCACTGCATCTTCTCTTTGGTTCAGCAATACCATTAGTAGACATGTGTGCAAAAGAGATCAAAGACAAAAGAAAATGACCAAAATATACAAAAACATTCAGAGCAAAATATTTTTTTGTAATAGCAAAAGCCTGGAAGGAAAGTGGGTATCTATAAATTGAGAAATGCCTAAATAAAAATAGTTTGTATATATAATGAAATATTAATATACTATAAAAAGGGGCAGCTAGGTGGCACAGTGGACAGAGCACCGGCCCTGGAGTCAGGAAGACCTGAGTGCAAATGTGGTCTCAGATACTTAATAACTACCTAGCTGTGTGACCTTGAGCAAGTCACTCAACCCCAATGCCTTAAGAAATAAAATTAAAACAAAAACAAAAACAGTACTTGCTGTCAACTATTCCTGCCTCAGTTATTCTTTTAAAAAAATATACTTATATATAAGAAATTAAAAATGGGAAAATTCTAGTGAAATCTGCACAGATCTGAATGGACTGGAGCAAAGTAGAACCAAGGAAACTATCTATAAAATTATCACAGTAATGTATAAGCAATATGAAAGACAACTGAATTCTGATCAATAAACAGACAATGGTGACTTTAGAGGACACAAAGTGTGCTTTCCTATTGGCACAGATAGTGGGCTAGAGTTGTAAAATGAAATACTTTCAGACATGCTCAATTTGTTTTACACAGCTGTATTTCTTTGCTGCTAAGGAGGGTTCTGGGAACTGGGAAGTGGGGACAATGATATCCAAGTATTTTTAAAATATATTTTTAATTAAAATTTTTAAAAGATATAAAATAAAGATGAAATTCCATAATGCTCGATGGTATGGGTAAAGAGAAACAGATGAAAATGAGGAAAACTGGAACAAGAAATAAAAAATAAATATAAAAAAGATTGAGAGCTCAAAGATCAGGAAAGAGTCTAGAATTTATAAGCAAAACTAAATTTTTTAATTTATGAAATAAAACATTTTAATAATATAGTAGAAAAAAGTTGAAATTGAAAATCTATTATGTACAACTAGCAATTCCTTTTAAATATATAATAAAATTACCATAAAAATATCTTTTTCTTCCCACCCCCCCTCTTTTCCCCCAACAATGGCTACCATAAAACACAAATATATGTTGGTGGGTGTGGATGGGTATATAAAAAATGTGTACATATATATATATATATATATATATATATAAAATAATTCTGTACATACGTTTATGTGTAGTTCTTTCTCTGGACATAAATAGTACATGTTCTTTGTTATTAATTTGGATATTTTTAATAGTCAAAATGACTTAGTCATTTGAAGTTATTCTTAAAACAATATTGTTGCTATTGTATACAATATTCTCTCAGTTCTGCTCATTTTACTCTTTAATAAAGATTTCTGAGTAGGAACATGACATGATAAAAAACTGCTTGAGGAAAGTTATTCTGATGGACTAGTACAAGGTGTATTGTTTAATGAGAAAGACTAGCATGGAAATCAACTCAGGCTATAGAAATAGTCATGAGGGACCTTCTTCTCTTGGTTAGCATTAAAATTTTCAACCTATACTTGCTAAATTTCCAAGAGCACTCTGCTATGTGTTGATTACCCATTAACTAACATCCACTAATTAATTCACCAGATTTAGGATATGACTTTTTACATTTTTAATTGCTTGAAGTAGACATACCAGTTCTGCCATACTACATTTGCAGAAACTATCCTTCATATCTGGACTGCAGTCCCCCTCCTAGCAGCCTCTCAGAATCTTTTTCCCCCTTCAAGATCCAGCACAGGGATCAGACCTCCTCTCTTGAAGTCTTAATTTCCTCCTTACAACTGTTAATACTCTCTAGTCATCTTCAAATTCATAAAAAATAATATTTCTGCTTTTTCCCTTGGATTCCATTTACTCCCTTGTCTTATGATGCTTAGTTTTCTCAAAAATGCCATATTCTCCCAACATCCCTTACAAATGCTCTTTTCTCTCTACTGATACAGCCACCACTCTATAATAAAATTTAATTTTAAACTAAATTTAAATTTGATATCAATTTTAATATTATCTATTTTTATTTGCTTAAAAGAATTTTCTCAATTACATTTTAATCTAGTTTGGAATCCCTTTAGAAGTATCATGGGCCATATGTGGTCAAATGGCTCTTAACCACACGTTTGATGTCTCTGGTTTAAAGAGCAACAAAAAGAGCAGTATTTTTCTCAGTCGCATTTGAGTTTTGCCTGCAAAGTAAAAAATCTCCAGCTCTGCCACTCACTAATTTTATAAGCTAGGGTAAGTCACTTAACCTCACTAAGTTCCAGGTTTCTCAGTTCTAAAATGAGGAGGCTTCTAAAGTTCTCTACAATTTAAATCTTAAGAGTCCATGAATTCAAAGTCACATTTCTATGGGTTTTTTTTAAATAAAATTCTATTTTAATAATATTTCAGAAGAAAAATAATTTTGGTTTATAGAGTACTCAAATCCCATGGGAGAGGTACTTAAGAAACATGGAGAAAAATAAAATTTTTTTTATCAGTGATCAGTATTCAAAGGATTTTACTAAAATAATTCTTTTTATTGGCTCCTAGCCTCCTTCAATAAGCTATTGCCTCAGAACAATACACTGTGGATGAAAAAAGCAAGCTTAAAAAATAGTAGAAATTGTGGAAAACATTTCAGGCCATTTAATTCAGGACTGATACCAATTGATACCAAGACACAAAAATCATCAATTTTATTTTCAAACATTAGAGATCTGTCATATGTCATTACAAGGAGAATAAATAAATATTTATGTGAAATATTCAGAGCACCAATAAACAAGTTTCATCTAGTAAAGAGGATCATTAATTTATAGTATTTCATAGGAAAAGTTGACTTTAGGGTATAATTCTTGTAATAACCAAATGATAAATAAATAGAATATAGCTTCTGCAATTAAACACTACATCAGTTATTTCTGATAGCCAAAAACATTTCATCCTCCTCATGGGAAAATTTTAATGGATAAAATATATTCCATTTATCACTAAATTACCAGTATAATTTCATTATTTCTCTTAAACCTAATTACACTAATTTTTACAAACTCTCCAAAAAATCAACTGAATGGAAATTTTTATTTTAAGTAAAATTTAATATAACTGAAGCCACATTAACTTGTGCACCAGAAGACAACTTCATTTTCTGATTGAAGTACTTAAAAGTATGATGAACAAAAAAAAAATAAAAATTATGCTAGAGATTTGTAAATCATGAAAATCAACATTTAAACATATTAAGAATATTTTATAGTCAAATGGCACATAGTAGCAGCATGATTGTAACACAGTAAAATGGCATGTTTGCCAACTATTTAAAAATGTAATTCAATGGTAGCATTGGTTAGTATCATTCTAGAGAGAACTGAAAGTTAAATTAATAACCTGTTTGGAATATTTTTTAGCCTACTTCTTGTCTCTCCTTTCTCTAATCCATCCTTCACAATGCTGTCAAAAAAGTTTTCTAACACCAAGTTTCATTATGTTTAAAATTTTCAGCAACAATTTGTTCTCTATAGAATAAAACATAAACTCTTTAGCTGTTCTTGTTTGATGTTGATACTCAAAGAGGACCACTGACATCAAGATCTACAGGTCAAGGTAGAGTGAGTTCAACTGTGCTTGGATTAATCCAATATTAGCTTGGAAGTCTTTATCACAGGTTTTACAAGAATAATCCGAACTGGGATGAAGTTATCTGTAGACCTGCACATCTCATACTTCCTTTGCATTCATGTGATTCTACTTTGCTATTAAAGCACAGTGCCTTCTAGATACATGCCATGCTGGGTTGTCCAGTGCCACATCTCCTATATCTCATAATCAATACTAAAATTCCCAAATTGCTTCTTCCAACCTACATGTAAGCACTTGCCTTGTGCAAGCTCTCAATGGAGAGAAAATCATCTTGTGAGTAAACATATGTTTGATATTTGGACTATATGGCCAGCCCATTGGAGTTACACTCTTTGCAGTTGAGTTTGAATACTTGGTCGTTCAGCATGAGAAAGAACCTCAGTGTCTAGTATCTGATTTTGTCAGATAATCTTCGGAATCTTCCTAAAACAATTCACATGGAAGCAGTCCAATTTTCTGGTCTGGCACAGTTTCATACAACAATGAACCTTCAGTTCTGTCTTTCAGAGGCTCTCAAATGCTGTGCTACCCTGGGATTGTGTGCATCAACCTCATTACCTATGTGGACTCCTAGTTGCCCAATCTTTCTAAGGTAGTTTACCATCAATGCAGTAGCTGCCCTTGATGCCATTTTTGTCCTCATGCAAGGGATTTGACAACTCCACAGAAAGCATCATGCCAAAACTCATGGGAGCAAGCATGCAGTTTTGAGTGTTTCAATCAGGATTTCTCAATCAATATCTCAAACTCAACAAATTCAAAATTGAACTGTCTTGCCCCCCAAAAACCTAACTCTTTTCCAAAATTCCCTACATCTGGGTCCTCCATATCATAAAGGTTAAGATAGCTCAGTCATCTTAGATTTCCTTGCCATCATCTCCAATATCTTGAATTCCTTCCATTTTCTGCCACTCAAAATGCCACCATCATAATCAATCAGTCGTTGCTTAGACTATTTAAATAGCCTCTTGATATGTCTTCATGTCATCCCTTTTCCCAATCCATCCTTTATATAGTTGTAAAATAATCTAAAGCATTTCTATCCTCGAAATTTTCAATTCCTAGATAAAACACAAATTCATTAGCCTCGCACAGAAGGTCCTCCACAATCTTCCTTTAACCTGCTCTGACAACTATATTATAAACTGCTTTCTTTTGCATATACTATGTTTTAACAAAGCTATGTACCAGTTGTTTCCCAATCTAAAGTCTATATAAATCTATAGTCTTCTACCTTGGTGGATATTCTACCCCTCTCTCTTCACCACTAGTATTACCTTCTCATTATTTTTGTCTTCATTTCTTTAAAGACCTCAGTTCAGGTCTCATGTGCTTTGGAAAGGTTTCACTGTTCTTTCCAAGTTGGCAGCATTCTTACCCTTCTCAATTTTTCTAGATGCACTTTGGTACAATCATTTGCTCTATTACCTTCTATTTTATATTGATAATGCTTTATCTTTCCCCTTTCCCCCAACTAACCTATAATAGTCCCTAAGGGTGTATGTGTGTATATATATATATATATATATATACATATATATATATATGTATATATATGTTTTCATCTTTGTGTCTAACAGCACAGTTTTCTACAAAATATAATTAATGGTACAAATAGTACTAATAATAATTAACAAATGTTTAGTGAATCTAAAGCATTGAAAATTTCTTTAGCCCTAAAATTTTCTCTGAAAACTGCTGACTATTTTTATTAAAAATATTCAGTTAATTTTTCTTATTGACATTCTATATAATAATACTAGTGTGTACAACTTGATGATATTTGAAACCTACACGATATATACCAAATAAAGAATTCAATGTTTTATGTAAGCCACCAACTCTATGTTACAGTTAGGGAGATAATTTGTATTCCTTTCAAGATAAGTGAAACCCACAGGGCCTTCAATGTATAATCATGGATAGCAACTTGTAATTTTTCCCCATTGAATTTGCAAATTTAAATAATCTGAAATCATGCTAAAACAATTTTGTGGTCGATAAATCTTGTGGTTTATTGTTAGTAGCAGTGGTAGAAGAGCCTCTGTATTTTAGCAGCATGCACCCAAAGATGTAGATCTGTAGACGGCTGCTGCTTAGGTTTCTCTTGATGCCAAATTCTTTTTTTTTTTCAGATAAAAGTCCTGCAGAATTCCAGGGGCACAGTTTGACCACAATCAGGCTGAGCCATTCATTTAAAAATGATTAATCACAGATGAATCAGCCTTTTGTTTCTTTTCAGAGCCCTTTCTAGTGTTTCAACTATCTGATGTCTAGCCATGTCATGATACCAAAGCAGACTGCTTGAAATAATTTCATTTACTTTGGCCTGCACACAAGTCTGCATAAAGAATTCAGTCAAAACACCTCCTTCAGATCACATGATGACCTTAAAGCAGTATACTAGAAGATAATATGGTAAAAACCTTTTAGCTATGTTTAATAATCCTAAAATATGTCAATTTTTCTTGAAAATGAAATAGAATAAATGTTTTCTTTTATATTCATTGTGTATAAAATAAGCAAAAATATTGATTAAAATAGTATTAAGCATTTTGTGGCTCATAAATGTTTTACTGAAAAACAAAAACAAGTAAAACTCTGGTCAATTAAGAGCTAAAAGTCAAATTTAATAAATGGTCTGAAAAAGAAAAGATCGTCCTTTAACCTGCTATGCCAGCTATATTATTATTATTTATTATATATATATATTATATAGTACATTGTTGTTATTATTATATATATTTCAAAGGAAGAAAAAAGTGATAAAAGCATGTGGAGACAAAGTATTAAAAATATAAACACAACATTTTGGGATCAATACAAAGTAATCTAAATGCATCACTTATCAAGTCAAAAAAGTATAAACCAAAGAGGGGAATGAGGAGAAATAAAAGGAAACTAGATCAGAACCCATGAGCATTAGGTGCTTAAAATATGTTAATGACAGCAGAAACATTTCCAATGGTTTGTTCTTTTTTGTAACAGTGTTTTAAGACTAATATTTAGCATTTTAAAACAGAGGGCATTTGATAGTTGTAAACTAAAAGCACAGGAGTTTCTCACGCAGAAAGTAACCTGATGTTTGAATTATGCGGGGGGGGGGGGGCTAACAAGAAAACAAATAATTTGCTGAATCTGTTGCTTCTAACTCCAAGATCATAAGTTCCAAAAATGATTTACCCACTACTTTTAGAAACACTAAAAATATTCTGATTTCTTGAAAAAAAACTAGTTATATGATCAGAGAAGTCTTAAAATTAAGAGGACGATAACCAGTGCCTTCAAATATTTTTGAAGAACTATGATCTCTATAAGTAGTCTCTAAACTCTTTGACTATTATGAACCTTTTACGGAAAAAAAATTTTTAAATTTTCATCCCCAATATATCTATTTTATTTATAAATTACATACATGTTATTAATGTGATATACAGAACAGAATAAAAATTGAAAAATAATCAGATGAAGTTGAAATATTTAAAATACCCCTTTATGAACAAAAATCCATTTATTCTCACTTAAAAAAAAACTTCTAAAGTGACAGTAAAAATAACTGAATGTTTCACTATTTTTTTTAAATCTTGGTTTAAGTCTGTTAAACAGTGATTCAAAGTCTGCTTCCAAGATCTCTTATTTTGATATTTAACAGATGTCAGAGTTGAAAAAAGATAACCTAACAAAGATATGTAGATTTCAAATAGAAGAAACATATCATTGATGTTGTTAAAATGAAATCATAATATTAATTTTTCAACTTAGCTGTCCATTATGCAAAGGTTTTATTGAACTTTACTACTAAATATTTTCCTGAATATCAGTAAATGTTTAACAAACTAATCAGAGGGGATTGGATTTTTAATAAATGAAAATTTATTAATTGAATGAAAATCATGACTTGGAAGATTTATAAATATTTCTAATGAGACTAATAAAATGGTGATTATAATTCAAATTTCAAATAATTTTGATAATTTCCACTTTTTATTAATTTGCTTGTTTGGAGGTCATGTTCCATACAGTGCGTGTAGTAATGTCAGGAGATTCTATAAGAAGGATCATTGAATGTGCCAGCTTCACTAATTATAGTTAGTTCAATTTCAGTCCATTGCAATGTATTGAAATTTATCCATGCTTGGAATTACAGATTTACATATCTAGATTTAATGAAATAGCTCACAAAATATAGATAAGTGTCTTAAAAAAGAATTCCTACAAAGAAACTGAGGATTGAAAATAACAATAATACAAGCAAAAGTGAACAATTATAACAATCACAGAACTAACACTTTTATTGCTCTAACAGTAGTTTTACCTGAGCAAATAAGTCAGTCAAAAAACCCTGAAATTATATACAAATAATAATCACTATTGTTCCTCATTAACCTCATCAGAAGTCTCTAAAGTTAAGACTAAAGACTGCCCCCCCAAGTAATTTTTCTACTTCATTTCCTGCCTCATTCTCAATATGCTGATATCAAAGCTAAAGACATTTTTTTTCTTTTTTGGAGTAGTTTCCCCATTTCATGTTCTATTCATCAAAGTTTTCTGTACTACTACACTATGTTTGGTATTTAAAGTCCTTTACAATCCAACCTCACTCTATTTTTGCAGACTGATTATGTAGTAGTGCTCCCTTTGCACACTCTTTTGTCTAGCCCATCTGATGCTTTTATTGATGCTCATCTACTGCATCTCTCATCTCTCTGTCTTGTATTAGCTATCCTGGAATTCATTTCTTCCTCACACAGAGCTCTTAGAATCTCTTAATTTCCTTCAAAGTTCAGACCACCTTTTAAGTTAAGCCTTTTCAGCTCCCATCACCCCATCCCCTACTGCCAGGACTTTCCCCCCAAATCATCACATATCTATTCCAAATATATCTTTCCATGTACCTGACATCTCCCTGATATGACTGAACCCTTTTAAAGTAGACAATATCTCACCTCTATCTTTATATTTCCAGTTCCTGGCACACATTGGTGACAAATAAATGCTTACCAAGTGTCACCTTCTATCAGGTTACCTGATCTACTTTACACTGCTTCCACCTCTGCCTCCAACATAGTCACTCTTCACTCCTGCCAGCACAGCTTCCTGGACATGACAGCAAAAGTTCTTAACCTTCTCATAGGTCAGAAACTTCTGTGACTGTATGATGTATGGAGTCCTTCTCAGAATAATGTTTGCAAAGGCTTGAAATAAAATGCATAGTGTTTCAAAGAAAATATCTATTAAAAATAAAATAAGATCTAAAACTAAAAACACTGCCATGTAAAGAAGATGAGGGTAGCTAGGTGGTTTGGAGAGAGCACCTGCCCTGGAAGCAAGATTCAAATCTGGCCTCAGGAATTTAATAATTGCCTAGTTGTGTGATCTTGGGCAAATCACTTAACCCCATAGCCTTAAATAAATGAAATTACAAAAAAAAAAAAAAAAAAAAGCAGAGAACGAAAAAGGACCCAGTTAACAGGGAGATGGGTCCAATCATTTGACCATCTCTTTGGCCTCCATAGAATCTTCACCTCTTATAGCTACTGCTGCCAGGCACTGGCCCTGATTTGGCCCACCTTAGCTATGATCATTCACTGCCAACCAGGCCTCTCCTTCAGCCTGCATTTCAAGTCAACAAGTATTTATACACTAAGCAATAGGAAACTAGGTAGGTGAATACAAGCACAAAGAAAGATAGCCCCTGCTCCCAAGGGGTTTATATTCTAGAGCTGAAAGTAGGGAGAGAGAGAGAGAGGAAAAAAGGGTACCAGGGCAAGTTCATGAAACAGAAAATATGTAGTGTTCAGGAGGCCCTGACCTAAATGAACTCTCTTTGGAAAATAATCTGCAATACATTTCTGAATAACTTTATAGTACGAAAGTAAAAAAAAAAATTCCATATGATATAAGGAACTTTTTAAGAAACGGAATGGGAGATCTTGGGAAGTAGAGAGCAAAAAACTGTCACTGGCAGTATTCTGGAAGGTGTTGGATTACTATTACTACCACTACTACTATTACTTCTATCTCCCACCTCCATATATACTACCAACTACCACTAAACAAGCAAGCCATCTTAATTGAAGCAGTAAGTTACCCTGAAGGAGAGGCATGAGGTGGCATATGCCAAGCAAGTCAAACTATCACTTCAAACTTCCAATTAACCCTTCAGACTTGATGGAACTGGCATAACATAGGATCTTAAAGGCAGGAGTTTTGAGAAAAGCAGTGAACCTCAGACCAAAAATATCTTCTTCCATCTCAGACCTCAAAGTCATCATGGAGTGGAACAATCTCTTTGGAGAAAGAAAACACCTTCCTCCCCAATTGCTGATCAACTTTCACTAATAGGTAGTTAAGGCTATGACTGCCAAGAGTGGCAATGCCCCAAACCACTGGTCCTGCTTCTAGCCCAGCCTCCAGTCAATGGGCCCAAGAGCAGTCCCTATGGAGACAGTCTAACAGCTACTTCTGCTATTCCTGCTATTTTACTATTACTTTTCAAGACCCCCCCCCCCAAAAGAGTTCTCACCACTCAAGTTCTTGATATTGTCAAATGATGAACATCAGAGAAATCAGAGGAAATGAGTTTTTTTGCAATCTAAGAAATATGGTAGCTTTCCATCTGGCTAGAATGTGAGCTCCTTGGGAGCAGTCTGTATGCTCTTCTATTAATATTCTCAGTATTTATGATACTTAAGTTAGTGCTTAAGAAAATCTTTTTTTTTCATTCATTCATCATATTTGTTAGGGATGAAACAAAAAGAATCCTCTCTAGATTGGGAAACTGGCTTGGATAACCCTTAAAAATTCTTTCCAAAAACTTCTGCAATTCAGTGGTAAAAATCAACTGTAATTCTTGGAGACAAAACTCTAGACCACTAGACTGTCAAGATAAAATAACACTAAACCTAGAAATCTTTTTAAACTGGAGATCTTATTTTAATTGGATCTCTTGGGAACTGTTTAAAACAGGTTCAGGGAACCTCTGGTTCATAGTTGGTATTGCTGAGACAACTGTAGGCAGGACTCAAAATTCAATATATCTAGGAGTTTTTTTTTAGGGATGAATTAATAAAATGTTTGATCAAATATAGCTCTCGAATGAAATTATAAATACCCAAATGGTCCTTGTCAGAAAAAAAGGTTCCCTACTCCTGGTTTAAAAAGTGGATTTGTATTGTCTGTAGCTGTATTTGACTGAAATGCCATGATTTGGCAATCTGATTCTGCCTGAATGAAAAATCACTTTAATTGTTGCTGTTATATGTAAAAGTATCTTCAGGAGACAGAGGCATTATATATCCAATATGTTTTGTTTTTTAAATTCAGTTAGGTTGGGCAAGAGATTAACTCCATTGCCACCTCATGACACTTTTTTTTATACTTTAAGTCCACTTAGTTCAAGAGTTAGCAGCAAGATGTGAAGCAAGTCATGATTTCCCAAATTATCATATTAGCTCTATGCATTAAAGTACACAGGTCATACCTATATTTGTTTTTAATATTCTCTTAATGAAGAATAGATGAGCTCCTTTATCCAGAATTTGTGGCTAAATATTTTTAATATATGAAAAGTCTATACTGACTTAAGTAAATCAAAATGTTAAAACATGTCATACAACAAACTAACTTTAGATTCACTTTCAACACAGAGTCTAAGAACAGATCTCCTTTGTAGTTTTCTAATCTTTTTAGAGGGGGGTGGAGAAAAAAAATAAAGAGGGGGTGGTATATTGGCAAAATTAAAGAGAATGTATATTTAAGTTCAAATAATCATTATAGCAAAAAAAAATGCACCAAGTAATTAACAAAAAAATAACACTAAGGAAAAGGAAATATTTCACACAAAGGTAACTGTTACCAAAAAATCAAACACAGGCTGCATTATTCCCAGCTCTCTGCTCAATACCCACAGTTGGACCTTGAGCTGAACGTGGCTGAAGAAGAGTTTCTACCCCCATCCAAAGGTCCACCCTCAAGCAGTGCTGGAGCTCTGATAATGCTTGGGGGGGGGGGGGCGCTTGTGAATTCACTCAACCCTGGAGTTCCAGATGATGGAGAAGTCCAATGGTGCTCAGCAATGTTCTAACATTATTGTGAACACACAAGGGGTTGCCAGAAAGAAAGCTGAAGGAGAAAGATCATAAGCTCAGGCTCCCCTCAATACTTGAAAGGGGAAATCAACTAAAGGGGAAAATGATAACTGATAAAGGAAGGAGAAAGGGGCTTCCTAAAGGCTGAAGCTAAGTTTAGCTACCCTGTCCCATCTTTTTTCTTTCTCTTTTGTATCAGTCTTGAAACTTCAGTGGTATCAGGAACATTGAATAGAAAAATTCTGTCTACCAATTCAGGTCAGCACTTGCTCTACAATATAATCTTAGATATCTGAAAAAGTGAGACTTGCCCAATATCACACAGCCAGAATTTACCAGAGTAGGGACATAATTCAGATATTTCTGACTCTGAAAGTCAACTCCCTACCTACTTTATAATGCTTCTTATCACCTTAAAACAGCAAGAAATGAAACAAAGCATAGTGAAGAAATTATTAATAAACAACAAAAGGATAAAAGTAAGAACTCACCACAAGAAAAGCCAGCAGAGAGATTGATAGGAAAAGTAAATGAGGAATCCATTCCTTAAAAAGATCCAATACAATGAATAAATACTATGAAGTGAAACAAACTGACCTGAAAATCCCTGATAAAAGTAAAAGTGCTATAGAAACTAGCACAAAACCATGAAAATTATAAGTGAGTTCAAATGATTTATAAGATAAATACAAGGAATAAGCAAAATAATAAAAATAGAAATGAATGTATAAATTATTATTCACAAAGAGGAAATCAAAAAAGGAAAAAATTGAAAGAATTAATGGAGAATACCTCTAAAATAAAGCAGTAATCATGTTGCAGAAATCTCCAATATCACTTTCTTTATTGAAATTGTTTTATTTTGAAATGGGTGGATATCATAAACTTCATTCAAAAAAATCATAATAGCCACAAGAATTCAAAGGCACTTTTATTTTTTATTCTTTTTGTTTTATTATACATCTAGCAATAAACCAGTTTGTGTAAAAAAAAAAGACAAAAAGAGGGAAAAAAGATGCACACAAGCCCTGTCTTAAATGGATTTTTGTTTTCCCCATACTAGGCAGTAGGAATAGTTTGAAGAAAAATCAATATAACCAATTATACAATACTAGGCCACTGTACGGTTTCCATATGCTTAAGGTATTTTTCAAAGGCAATTTAAAGCAGTTGTTTATATTAAATTCTGATCCTGCCTAAAATTAAAAACCAACAGTTCTTAATAAGAATATTTCAAAAATGATCAAAAGTCACATCATGTTCACAGTTAAATTTTGCTTTGTTTTGCTTTTTCAATGAAGTTGCTATTGCAAACAAGGAAATAAAATTGTAAATTGTACATTCTGTACCTTTCTTTTTTTCTTTTTTGTTTTTTTGCAAGGCAATGGGGTTAAGTAACTTGTCCAAGGTCACACAGCTGGGTAACTATTAAGTTCTGAGGATTGATTTGAACTCAGATTCTCCTGACTCCAGGGTCAGTGCTCTATCCACTGCACTACCTAGCCACCCCAGGGTTTTAACGTTTCAATGGAAAAACCTTAAAAATGGATTAGTGGTGATTTGTTAAAAGAAATCAAGAGAAACTACAGGCTGAAGATCTGAAATGTAGTACCTTCAATTTAAACAGTTGAATACATTCAAAATTATGAAATCATGTATTGTGATGGTTAAATATCTCAGAATTGTTCCATTTCTGCAAAAGAAACATTAGATTTGGAACTAAAAATGCAGAAATGACTGAATAAGATTAAAAGAAAATAATTTTGAAATAAGATATGCTAACTTCTACAAATCAAGAGCAATGAATTTGAAGACAGAATTGAAAAAGATAATTCTAAGGATTATAGGCTTTCTAAAATGAAATGACTGAACACAAGACCTATATAGGAATATGCAGGTCAAGGGCACAAAAGGACCCAAAGGGCAACATTCAAAAACTACATCATGTTGACAGATCAAAACTCCAAAGTTTACTTCATCATATAGTGAATCTCCAATAGTCTGAGAAACAAAGGGGTTCAAGTTCCATATCAAAATAATGCATCCTACTAAAGAGAGGCCAATCATTACCAAAAAAAGGATGTGCTTTCATCAAAAAGGGGAATAAGCTTTCCTTCAAAAGGAATCGAGAGGTAAGGACTGTTATAGAAACTAATCAAACAAAAAAAGGTAAGCAAATACAGTTAGCAAGAAATCAGTGAATCTATGATCATATTATTTTTAAGCTTCATGACCTGCCTATAAGAGGGCAGAGGAAATAAAAGCAATGCATTGAGGGAAGAGATACAAGGCTACCTGGAGGGGGAAGATAACAACTTAAGGGTTAAAGAGGAAGGGAAAGGACAAGCAAGTATATATTAGAAGCTTCACAACAGCATATCAAACCTTTTCCAGGCATGGTCATCCTCTTTGTATCATTTCCAATCTTAGATCCCTGGTGGATCTTTGGTAAAAAGGAGTCTAGAGAGTGGGGGTGTGGCTCAGAAGAATGACATACTGGCTTAAGAATTAGTAGGTGTTAAGAATTAGTAGGTGTTAAGAGAAAGGCTCAGGGTTGAAGCATACCCTGTGATTCTATACATAGAGAGTTCTTACCACTTCTTACCACTTATGACAAGATTTTATATTTCTGAAATTTACTTGTCAGATATTATTTTTTTAAATAAAGGGAGCATAGAAGAGATCATTAATCATGTTAATGATGGAATGACAGAGGAAGCAAGACTTCAATCTTCCAGAAAATTTCTCCTTTAAGAAGGTCATAGGAAATTAAAAAAGATAATTTTTTTAAAAAAGCTCAATAATTAGAAAATAAAATTTTAAGAGTATACTAGAAAGGAAAAGAAATAAAGATACCTACAAGTAAATATTATGCAAACTAAGCGACTAAATGATAAGGACAGGGCCAGACTCAAAGAAAGTTTGTAAAAGTGCTTCAGTTTTTTTGTTGCTGTGTTTTGTTTTTATAACAAATATTTAGTGGGCAGCTAGGTGGCACAGTAGATAGAAAACCAGCCCTGGAGTCAGGAGTACCTAAGTTCAAATCCAACCTCAGACACTTAATAATTACCTAGCTGTTAAATGGGCAAGCCATTTAACCCCACTGCCTTGCAAAAAAAACTTAAAAAAAAGAAAAGAAAATATAACAAATATTTAGAGATTATAGCCTTCTGATGAGGTCTCTTGTAAGAAAGTAAAACAATTAAATACAATTAATAATATAGTGACCTAATCTGAAAGTATATTGAACATTCATTCAGTCATATAGCAAACCAATAAATATTTATAAAACATCTACTATGTGTTAAGCCTTGTCCTATGTGGAGGGGAATAAAGAAAGATGAAAAACAGTTCTTGCTCTCAAAGAACAGCAAGAAGGCTAGCATCACTGAATCACAAAGTATAATAGCAGGGGTGAAGGGTAAGGATGGTATAAAAGAACTGGAAACACTGGGGGGAGAACTTTACTGAGTAGGGAAGTAACACAGTCAAGAGTTTCACTTTAGAAAGATCAATTCAGGGACAGCTAGGTGGTGCAGTAGATAGAGCACTGGCCCTGTAGTCAGGAAGACCTGAGTTCAAATATGACCTTGGACACTTAATAATTACCTAGCTGTGTGACCATGGGCAAGCCACTTAACCCCATTGCCTTGCCAAAAAAAGAAAGATCAGTTTGATAACTGAAGAGAAAAGATTGTAGTGGGAGAGACCTGAGCATGAAGTAATGAGGTCTTCTATCACAGTGGTGGCAGTGTCAAAGGAAAAAGGCGGGAGAGCATGGGAGAGATGTTAGGAAAGTCAAATCAAGAGTCCTTGATGAAAATCAGTATTGGGACAGTTATGAAAAACTGAGTAACTGAGGAAAGTAAGGAACTGAGGATGACAACTAGACTGTGAACTTGAGTGACTAGAAGGAAAGCGATTTCATAAATATTTATAAAAAATTTTTTTTGACTCTTCTTTCTTCTCTTCCAGGAATTCCAGTTGAATTTTTGCCCAAGCTGTGTTGTTCCCTGAGGCTTTGCTTATAGATGTTTTAGAGTCATTCTCTTTTGGGTTTGAGTTTTGAGTTTCCTCATTACAATAATAGCTCTCTGAGTTGGGATTCTTTTTTTGTTTCCTATTTCTTCCAACCTACTTCCTCACTTTGGACTTGATGTTTAGGCTGGGCTCTATGGCATTTCTGAAGGGAAAGTCTGGACTGGTCTTGTTGTTCAATTCTTAGGGTACTGAGCAATGTGTAATTCCAAGACTTCACTGACAGGCTGGGGACCTGAAAGCTTTCAGTGTTCTCCAAATGCTCTGACAGGCTGGGGACCTGAAAGCTTTCAGTGTTCCCCAAATGCTCTGTTCCAGGACAAAGCTGATGGCTGTCCTCATCTAGCTCTGCAAGTTCTTAGGTTTGAGGTTCTAAGCAAGAGCAGACTACTACTGAACCCAATTCCTAAGAACAAGCTGGAAAGAGCTCTGTTGATTCAGAATGGCAGAATTGTAGGATCCCCTTTGATCAAGGATTTCTGCCCTTGTTATGCCTCCACAGGATGGGTAAGACGCTGGAAATAAGACTCTACTCTCTAGGGTCTGCCCCTCACCACTTTTGCTGCAAGATTCTCAACTTCCTTCTTGTTCAGTAGCCTGCCAAGGGCCTCCAACCTGGGATGTTACCCTGATCTGATGGTCCCCTTCTCAGTCTTCCCTAGATCTGAAAGCAAATTCCAGTTATAAAAACTTTTTTTTTTTTGACTCTTCTTTCATCTCTTTCTGGAATTTTAATTGAAGTTTTGCTCAAGCTGTGTTTTTCTCTGAGGCTTTGCTTATATAGATGTTTTAGAGTCATTTTCTTCTGCTCAAGACACTGATCTGACTTGTGGGCAGCAAAACTACCAATTAGTACCTAGACTGGACAAATTACTCACGATGATTTTTTTTCTGAATTTCCTCATCAGGATTTGTTCTGGTGTATTTTCTAGATTTTTTAAAAGTTGTTTTGTGGAGGGGAATTTGCTGAACTGCTTCCTACCATCTTCTTTTCCATTTCTTTTCAAAATGACCTATTTACTCATTTCTTAAAGCATAACAGTATTCCATCACATACAAATACCAAAGCTTATTCAACCATTCCTCAATTGATGAGCAAACCTTTAGATTTCGGGTGGATTTTTTGCCTCCATAAAAAGAGTTGTTATAAATATTTGTAAATATTCTTTTTTCTTCCTTTGATCTCTTTTGAGTATTTGAGCTGGCATTTTTATACCTGGGTCAAGGGACAATTTTAATAACATTTTGTATATAATTCTCAATTGCTTTCCAGAATGACTGTACCCATTCACAGATCTACCAAGAGCATATATCAATGTACCAGTTTTCCCCTGGTCCCTATACCATTTTTTCATTTTCTTTTCTTGTCATCCTTATCCATCTTCCCTTAAGAACTGCCTTTTCAATATTCTTAAATCATTTAACAATTGGGGAATAGTTCTTTTCCTATCATTTTAAATCAGTTCCTTATTTAACTTGAAAATAGACCTTTATAGAGAAACAAAAGTTCCCTCCCTTTATTTGTTTAAATTGTCCCTTTTTGTTTGTGTAACAATCTTTTATATTTTATGCAATAAAAACTATCCACCAGTTACCCATATACTGATTACAGGATAAGTAAAATGTAAAATTTACAGTAATAAGAATTTAGCTTAAACAAAATGAATAATTTTCTCAAGGAAAATGTGATAATAGGTATCAGGGAGGCATATAATTTTCTCAGAAAATCTTAAAAGACTCAGATGTGGACCCTGATCTAAAATTTTCACATACTTGTCCTGAATAAAAGTGAGATTATATTAGATTACCCAAATCTCACTTCACTTATACAGTATTATAATAATTTGAGCACTTTTCATTCTTGTAAATCAGGAGTGGGAAACCTCTGGCCCATAAACTCATATTAGTCTGGGGTTACCAAGGTAACCATAGGCAGGACACGAAATTTAATAAATCTAGGTACTTTTGAGGGATGAATTAAATGTTTGAACGAAAATAGCCCATGAATGATGTTATAAATATCCAAATAGCCCTTGGCAGAAAAAAAGGCTCCCCACTCCTGTAAGATAAAGCTCTTCATCATTTTAAGCTATGGTCATGAAAAATATCTGAATATACATATAGATAGATAGATAGATAGATAGATAGATAGATGATAGGTAGATATACTACTTCATTCATAGACCACATATATAATAACCTTATAAAACACTACAATTCATTGCTGATACTCAGTTATTAACAATAGCAAAAAAAGTTTTCATCACTTTACTATTAAAAGGTTCAAAGGTTATACTTTTATCAATGGCAATGACTCTCAAGAAGATGAATTATATAGTCTGCTTTAATACTAATGCTAAGGACCACTCATAATTTCCCTGTGTTTCACACCTGAAATGTCCTAAATGTGTTGTCTCCCCTTAACAGAATATGCATTCTTTAAGAGAAAGATGATCTTGTTATTCCTTATGTATCCTCAGTATTTCATACAGGGTAAGCATTTAACAATCTCCAATTATCTGCTTGATATCTCTCTCTGAATATCTTAACATTATCCCACATTCTCTGAGCCTAAAAGAAAAAAAAAACATTCCCCCCCCCAAAAAAACCAAGGTTCCTCTTTAAACTTCTCCACTCCTGCCAATGTTATCATGATTCACCTCATCATCTAAAGAGTCATCTTTGATGCCTTTATTTCTCCCCCTTCATCTACTGGTTCACTAATGCCTACTGAGTCTTCCTATATTATATTTTTTCCTATCTGTTCCCACTATCACCACCCTAGTCCAGGTTCTCATTATAAGCATATACTTAGTGGTCTTATCTGTGGCTTCTCTTGCCTTTCAATTCATTCTAAAAATGACTATCATATGATCATAGATGATATGGAAGGTACCTCAGGGGTCATCTCATTTACCAATTTTATTTTATAGACTAGGAATCAAAGTGAAGAGAGCTTAAATAAACTAAAAAATGTCACATAGGAAATAGTCACACCTAAATTCTGATTCTAAATCTTGAGTTCTAAACTATCATAAATCTTTCCCCTCATCCAATTCAAAATTCATCAAATGCTCTGCAGTGTTCAAAATAAAGTACAAATTTCTTAGGCATTATCTAATGACCTCTATAATATATGCTTATTATTTTTCTGCTTTGATCTTCCATCATTTCTGCCAAACTGGAATAACCAATGCTGCCTGAAAACATGTATTCCCTGTCTGTTATAACATTGTTTCTTCTGTTTAAGGGTTATCTTCTTCCAAGACACAACTCAAGTTCCATTACTCCATGAAGTGTTTCTTACTACTCCAATCCTTATTATACTCCTCTGTGACATTATATAGGATATTCTCCCATACTAATTCACTCAGCATAGTATATGCTATGGATTTATAGTTACCTATCCTTTTATATGTACATTCTGTTTCCACAGTGTAGGGAACACTGAGCCCCAAGGAATAGTATGCTGTCTTTTTATAAGCCAACATAACTTGTCTTCTTGATTCCCTCTCCCCCGACTCTATGCACAGGATTATTGTTAGGATCAAATAAAATAATGCAAATAAAATGACATGCAATCCATAAAATGCTCAGCATCAATTATTATTTGTTGATTGTTGTGAATAACATTGTTGTTCAACCTTTCAAAGAGGATCAATGACATCAAGGGGTACTGTCTTGACTTGTACATAAATTGGATTTAAATGAGGAAGAGTAGCACAGCTATTAGTCTCAATTTTTTCCTCCTGAGTCACTGAAGTGCAATGTCAGGATAAAAGTCAAGATGACTGGTAATGGCTTGGGATGCAACAGATGATTTTGTGTCTTTTGATTCTGATCAAACTCTACACACTCCACAGTGCCTGCTTCAGTCACCTTCAAGGTCATTGAAACAAACTGTTCTCTTTGTATTCTGCTAGGGGAAGTCTTTGAGGCCTGTCAAGTTACTCTCCCTGAACACCACATACTCCTCTGAAAATAACATAAAAAACTTGGAAAAATATATTTCTGCAAAAGCAACTAATTTACTATGCTGAGCTGTAAATATTTGGATTTCATTATAACACTATTCAATATGGGGTAAAAAATTAACTATATGACAAATCTATTACTTCCCCTTTACTCAAGACTATTACAAATTTTCATGTTCAGAAGACTATATGGAGGAAATTTCAGGATAAGTCAGGAAATTAGGCATAGCTGGAAAATTCAAAAAATGAAGAGCAGAGCCAGAAAGAAAATGGAAGACTGAAAGACCTAAGCACCTTCAAAAAATGAAGATCCAAGGAAGAACTGATCAATGGGAAAAGTAGATTAGACAGGAGAAGGATATTCCAGGGAGAGAAGGTCATAGAAAGATTGGATGCTCTAGGACAATATTATGCAGTGAATTAGAGAGATAGAATTGAAGTCAGAAAGACATAGATTAAAATTCTACTTCTGTGATTGTGATCAAGGCACTCAACCTTCTCAGTGTTCCAAGCAGTTCTCTAAGACAATATAAGTGGACAATCTGCATTGGTAAAGAGATTCTGCTGACCAAAAATTCCCTAAAATTGTAAGTCTAGGCCCTATTCCTAATTACAGAAATAGTAAATGAACTTTTTCTGTAAAACCATCACTCTTGAATGTTTCAAGGATGAACTAGAAATTCTAAAATGAAGTTACATATTGCATTTTATTCATTCATTTAAAAATATTTATTGAGCATTTCTAATGTATAAGGAACAAAACAAAGTCTGTCTTCAAAATATTGAAATCTACCAGAAGATATGATAGGTATAAAATAACTGTGATACTACAACTTACCAAAAAAGGGGAAAAAGTGCTGAAAATTCAAAAAATACAAGAAATCACTTCTAGTTAAAGAAAAAGGAAAAGTTAAAAAACCTTGATATTACATTATATAGACAGTATGGATGATGAATATCTGAACTTTTTTTATAAAAATCTTGAGTTCTTAAATAATAGGTAAGCTCAAGGGGAAATGAAAATAAAGAATGAAGCAGGGTCAAAAGAAGTGAACATTTTAAGATCTATTTAATGAATATTAAAAGGAGCTTTGTTGAAACCTAAAGATTGGCAAGATTTCTGGAAATGCATATTAACCCAGTCTTAAAGGAACAGAATACACAAAGTTCTGCTACACTATAAAATGGATCTTGATTTCTTAAGATAACTCTTAAAAGATAATGAGTTTAAGATCTTGCTAATATTAAATTAAATAATATAATGAGAAAGACAAAATAGTATATTAATACAATCAAATAAAAAAATTGAATTTAGTTTTCAAATTCTGTGAATTGAACCTTACCTTATATCTCATTTTAGGGCAAGAGTGAATGTAGAAACCCATATAGTAATAACTGAGTTGAGAAGTTTTCTCATGAAGTTGTCTAGTAAAAGCAATTTCCCTGTAAATAAAATAAAAATAAAAGCAATAAATAATTTTGGTTCTAATTTAAAAAAAAAAAGAATGCATGATTTGATATTATAATCACTTCACGAAATTTGAGCTTGATTACATAAAGACCCAAATTTATATTGAATAAAACTTCATGTCTGACTAGAATTGGGAAACAAAGAATAGGATGGTGGCAAAGATGACACTGAGGAAAAAAATTAGCCCAAATAGCATTCCATTTGTACCAAAGACAAAGTGTTACTATACTAAAACTCTAGTTTATTTTTTAAGGGTCCAGAATAACATGCCCTTAGGCTATTAAATAATTTAAAAAAATAAGAGGCAATAAGGTATAGTTGAATGATTAAGTCAATTGTAGACTTGAGGGTTAGGAACCCCATTTTACTAGGTTATAGCCCTAAGTAAGGCATTTAACCTTGTGTCAGTCTTATTTTTCTCATTTGTAAAATGGAGACTACTTTTACTTCCAAATTCACAGGTATTTATTTGTGAAATTAAAAAAAACTATAATCCATAAAGCTCTATATAAATGAGTTGTGTACTAATTGTTATTAGTAATGAAGATAACTTCAAGAATTTAAAGATCTGTGATTTCATCAGTGCAGATCCTCCTTCCATTAATGTAGATCAAAACTTTTCTATAACTGAGTAAGATAGTCTCTTAAGAGATAAAGTGACTCTGAAGTAACACCTCATACCTATCAAATTGGCTAATATGGAAAAGAAAATAATCAATGTAGGGGGGGATGTGGGAAACCTGAGACACTAATGCATTGTTGGTGGAGATGTGATCTGATCCAACTACTCTGTAGAGCAACTTGGAACTATGTCCAAAGGAAAACAAAACTACGTATATCCTTCGATCCTGCAAAAACCACTCCTAGCTCCGTATCCTAAAGAGATCATTAAAAAGGGGGAAAAGACCCACATGTACAAAAATATTTATAGCAGTTTTTTGTAGTGGCAAAGATTTGAAAATTAAAAGGATGTCCATCAACTGTGGAATGGTTGAACAAACTACAATATATCAATGTGATGGATTATCATTGTTCTATAAGAAATCATAAACAGGTGGATTTCAGAAAAACCTAGAAAAACATGAATTGATGATAAGTGAAGACCAGAAAAACACTGTACACACAAAACAACAATATGTAATGATCAACTATGATGGATTTATTGAACTCCTCTTACCAGTTCAGTGATCAAAGACAATTCTAAAAGATTTTGTCATGGAAAATGCTATACACATTCATAGAAAGAAATATGGTGTCTAAATGAAGCCCAAAGCTTACTAATTTTACTTTTTGAAATTTGTTTTATGCTTTTTTCTTCTCATTTTTCCCCTTCTGGTCTGACTCTTCTTTCACAACATTACTAATATGGAAATATGTATAACATGATTATACATGTATAACATCTATCAGATTAATCACTGTCAAGGTGGGGAAGGGAAAGAAGGGAGATAAAGGTGGAACTCAAAATCTGACAAAAAATGAATGATGAAAGCTATATTTATTTGTACATAATAGAAAAAATATTTTAAAAAATAAAAGAGAAAAAATTGTGAAAACCTGGTGGTAAGTCTCTAAACTTAAACTGATCTTCATACAATAGGCAGAAATTGTATTTATTAGACCAATAACATTAAAAGAAACTAAAATAAAGACATATACTCATATTTAAAATTAATTATTTTAGGTGAAAATTCAAATAATAAAATTGTGCATATAATTGTACATGTGAAGTTTTTAACATTTTTAAAAATCTAGTAAGTAAAGCTATACTTACAAACTAGTTGTATGACATCTTTAAAAAAATTTAAGTTTCCTAGCTTTATAAAAACAAAAACAAATATATATATATATGCATGTATATGAATATATGAACACCCTTAAATGAAATGCATAAAATGATACAATACTAAAATGTTAAATGCATAATTTGCCATATGACCTGCGCTGGTCCCACTTGTTTCCATGCATTTATTTTCTCATAATTTTCCCTTTCTACTTATCTCCTGATCCCTCTCCAAACAACTTTAAAATAACACCTCAAAATGGGTTCTGGAGTGACAGAGCCGTCAAAAGGACAGGGCAAAATAATTTTCTAGCTCAAGATAACTTAGAATGTTCTCATTGGCATAAGAGTGGAGCAAAGTTCAAGTCAGGCTGCCACGATAGCTAGGGCCATGCCCCAGCATGTCAGCAGCAGGCCTTATCCTAGCAAGTTAGGAAAATGTCTTGGAGGCAAATAAATCAGCAATGTATGATTTTGGTAACTCTCAATCCAGAAACAATAAAAAGGCTGAACAAATGATCAGAAGAGTACAGGGGACACTTTGTTGGTATTGAACATAGGACTGCTGCACTGCCCAAATAGGGAACCCATTCACAGGCCCAGGTCAGAATCCTATGGTGAAGAGGAACACTACTAGCACATTAGATCAGCAGTAGAACTAGGCTCTCTAGGGCCAATCAGTATCAAGACCCCACTCTCAAGACATGCCAACAGAGAGGTCCCCTGCTCTCAGTATAAAACAGCAAGGAGACTCCCCCATTCAGTGCAAGCCACTTTCTAGGACCTAAGGCCCAAAGGAAGCAAGCATCAAGGGTCCAAGCCCTGGCACAAGAAACCTGGGATAGTGCAAGAGCAGAGCCCATCTCCAACATAAAAATACAAAGTAAGATAATAGGAAGAAAAATGAACAAGAAAAAAACTTGAACTTGACTACAGAAAGTTACTAGGGTGACAGAGAAGAGACCAAGGTGCAAACTTATTAGACAACTGTCAAAATGGCCACTTTAAAGCCATAAAGAAAAAACGTAAATTGATCTCAGCCCTTAAAAACGGACTCACAGAAAAGATTTAAAAGATTTTTTAAAAAGTAAATAAGAAAAGTAAAAATGAATACAGAAAAAGAATAATAATAAAAGAATCAATATCTCAAAGAATGGAAACAAGATATACAAAAACTTACTGTAGAAAACAGCCCCTTAAAAAATAGAATTGGTCAAATGAAAAAGGATGTTGAGAAGCTTGTTGAGGAAAACAATTCCTTAAAAATTAGAACTGGGCAAGTACAAGTTAATGACTCTAGGATAATACAAAAACAACAAAACAAAAGAAGAAAAACACAGAAGAAAATGTGGAAATTCCTCACTGGGAAAAACAAGTAACTTGGAAAATAGATCCAGGAGAGATGATTTAAGAATTATTGGGGGGCGGAGCCAAGATGGCGACTAGAAGGGATCGAGTCTTAGGAGCTCTATGATAAAACTTGAAAAAAGGTAACTAAACTTTCGAGAGACAGAACCCACAAAGGGACCCAGAGAGGCAGTTCTCCTACTCAAGGTAACCTGGAAAAGAGCGGAAAGGCTCTGCTCCCCCGGGTCGGAGGGGCAGGAGGGGCAGCCCGCAGGAGGGGTGTCCTGCCAGAGCCAAAGAACTTCAGCCTCCCAGAGGCAGCCCCAGTGCACTGGGAGCCACAGCTCACAGCAGCGGGGGAGTCTCCTGAGCTGCACCCCGGGGAGCACCGGGCACAAAGTGGGGGAACAGTGGGGGACCTCTGCCAGAGCAAGCACATGGAGCCCAGCCCTCAGGGCACACAGTAAGCAGCTTGGTCTTTCAGCAGCCCAGACCTGGAAACAGAAGCAGGCGGAGCCAGTAAGCAGGAGCCCCCAGGGCATGAGCCCATTGAGCTGAGGGAGGGAAGTGAAGAGAGACTATGGAGCTCTGTCCTCTGCCTCTGGAACAGGACTCTGGGGTTCTGACCACATTCAGATCCTGATCGAAGTGTAGGCCCCCCCATAGAGCAGCAGGGCCCCCCCCCACCTCAGCCCCGTGGCAGAGGGGGGCGCTTCTGGTCACTCACAGCCTTGTGGGAGTGTCCCAAAAGCTCAGGAAGCACCCCAAAACCAGGCCCAGGCTGGGAAAATGAGCAAGCAGAGAAATAAGAGGAAGACTATTGAGAGATATTTTGCAAATGAGCCCAAGAAGGATCAAAATACTCAGTCTGAAGAGGAGGAAGCACAAGCTCCTGCATCTAAAGACTCCAAGACAAACAGAAATTGGACTCAGGCTATGACAGAGCTCAAAAAAAGACTTTGAAAATCAAATGAGGGAGTTGGAAGAAAAACTGGGAAAAGAAAGGAGAGAGATGCAGGAAAAACATGAAAATGAAGTCAGCAGCTTAGTCAAGGAAATCCAAAAAAATGCTGAAGCAAATAGCATGCTAAAAACCAGCTTAGGTCAAATGGATAAAACAGTTCAAAAAAGTTATTGAGGAGAAGGATACTTTAAAAAGCAAAATTGGCCAGATGAAAAAAGAGATAAGAAAACTCTCTGAGGAGAACAAATCCTTCAGACAAAGAAGAGAATTCAGGGAGATTGATGAATTTATCAGAAATCAGGAATCAATACTTCAAAACCAAAAAAATGAAAAATTAGAAGAAAATGTGAAATATCTCATTGAAAAAACAACTGATATGGAAAACAGACTTAGGAAAGATAATTTAAAAATTATTGGAATACCTGAAAGTCATGATCAGGAAAAGAGCCTTGACATCATTTTCAAAGAATTACTACAGAAAAATTGCCATGATATTCTAGAAGCAGAGGGCAAAATAGAAATGGAGAGAATCCACTGATCCCCCAGAAAAAGAGATCCCAAAAAAACAACCCCTAGGAATATTATAGCCAAGTTCCAGAACTCCCAAGTCAAAGAGAAAATATTTCAAGCAGCCAGAAGGACACAGTTCAAATACCATGGAGCTGCAGTCAGGATCACACAGGACTTAGCAGCAACTACATTGGAAGCTCGTAGGGCTTGGAATATAATATACCAGAAGGCAAAAGAGCTTAGAATGCAGCCAAGAATGAACTACCCAGCAAGGATGAATGTCCTCTTCCAGGGGAAAAAGATGGACTTTCAATGAACCAGGGGAATCTCAAATGTTCCTTTTGGAATGGCCAGAGCTGAACAGAAGGTTTGATCTTCAGATACAGAACTCAGGTGAAGCATGGAGACTGGAGGAGAGGGGGGAAATATGAGAAACTTAATGAGGATGAACTGCATGTATTCCTGCATAGAAAAATGACACTGATAATACTCATATGAACCTTCTCAGTTAATAGAGCAGGTAGAGGGAGCTTTTATAATTGAAGCACAGGAGAAAGCTAAATTCGAAGATAAAATATGGTGTAAAAACGGAGTCAATAGAAAAAAAGGGAAATGGAATGGGAGAAAGAAAAAGGAGAAGGGGAATAAGCCAAGATATTTCATATAATAAGATTTTTTTATTAAAATGAGCTATTGCAATGATATGGAAGGGGGGAGGCAAGGGGGAATGAGGGAACCTTTGCTCTCATCAGAGATGGCCAGGAGAGGAAACAGCAAATATACTCAAAGGGGTATAGACATCTGGAGTAAGAAGGAGCGGGGAGCAGGGGGAAGGGGTGGGGATGTGAATAAAGGAGGAGAGGATGGACCATGGGGGGAGAGTGGTCAGATATAACACATTTTCTTTTTTACTTCTTGCAAGGGGCTGGGATGGGAAGGCCTGTCCGGGACTATAGGGCCAGGTGGAATCTGGGCCTAAGGGGTGGTATGGGGGCTCAGGGCTTCTTGGCCCCAGGACCAGGGATCTGTCTGCTGTGCCACTCAGCTACCCTACAGCAGAGTCAGAGTGAAAGGAAAGAGAAAATATAGTACATGGTGGTGGAGAAATACGAAAGGAGGGAGTTGCAATCAGCAATGGCAACGTTGGAAAAATATGGAAGTAACTTTTGTGATGGACTTATCATAAAGAATGTGATCCACCCGTGACAGAGTTGTTGGTGTTGGAACAAAGGCTGAAGCACATTTTTTGTTATTATTATTTGGGGGAGGGTGCAGGGCAAGTGGGGCTGGGTGGCCTGCCTGGGGCCACATAGCAGAGTGATCTTTGGGTGTCTGAGGCCAGATTTGGACCCAGATGCTCCTGGCTCAAGGGCCAATGCTCTGTCTGCCACCCAGCCACCCCTACTATTATTACTATTTTATTTTATTTTGGGTCTTTTTTTTTCCCCTTCTTTTTGGTTTTTGCAGGGCAGCGGGGATCGGGTGGCTTGCATGTCACACGGCTGGGTGATTGTTGGGTTTACGAGGCTGGATATGGACTCGGGTGCTCGTGGCTCCAGGGCTGGTGCTTCGTCCATTGCGCCACCTGGCCATACCTACAATTATTACTATTATTTTTTTTTAATTTTAATTTTTTTTCTCTCCCCTTTACTTTTTTCACCCAAGCAAGTCTATCTATATTCATGGAGGGAGGGGTATTTTGTTTACTTGTAAACAAGAATATTTTATTAATGTAAAAAAATTTGTACAAAATAAGAATAAAAAATAAATTAAAAAAAGAATTATTGGACTATCTGAAAGTCATGATCAAAAAAAATTAGAATAAGAAAAAGACATCACATTTGAATAAATTATCAGAAATCTAATCTGATAACCTAGAACCCGAGGATAAAATAGAAATTGAAAGGATTCACTGTTCACCACCTAAAAGAGATCCCAAAAAGGAAAGTTCTAGAAACATCACAGCCAAATTCCAGGGTTCCCAAAACAAGGAGAAAATATTTAAAGCAGCCAGAAAGAAACAATCCAAATATTGTAGAACCAGAGGCAGGATTACACAGTTTCTGCATCAAAGGATCAGAGGGCTTAGAATATGATACCCCAAAAGGCAAAGTATCTAGGTCTACTATAGTTGAGAATCAAGAATCCAGCAAACCTCGGATAATGCTTCAGGGGGGGGAAATGGATATTTAAAAATAGAGGACTTTCAAGCATTCCTGAAGAAAAGTCCAAAGCTGAACAGATAATTTGATTTTCAAATACAAACTCAATAGAAGCATAAAAAAGTAAACAGAAAAGAAAAACCATGGAATTCCAATAAGGTAAAATGCTTACATTCTTACATAGGAAGACAATACTTGCGATACTTAAGAACTTTATTACACTTTGGAGAATAATTCTGAATTTTGCTTAAAAGGCTATCATCAAGCTATGCATGCTTTTAATCCAGCAATTCCACTCCTAGGTCGGTATCCCAAAGAGAAGTTTTGGTTTTGTTTTTTGGGGGTTTTTTGCAAGGCAAACAGGGTTAAGTGGCTTGCCCAAGGCCACACAGCTAGGTAATTATTAAGTGTCTGAGACCGGATTTGAACCCAGGTACTCCTGACTCCTGGGCTGGTGCTTTATCCACTGCGCCACCTAGCCGCCCCTCAAAGAGAAGGTTTTAAAAGGGGAAGAGGACCTACATGTACAAAATATTTATAGTAGCTCTTTTTTAATGGTGGCAAAGAATTGGAAATTGATGGGATGCCCATCAATTGGAGAATGGCTAAAGAAGTTATGGTATATGATTGCAATGAAATATTACTTACTATGCTATAAGAAATGACAAATAGGATGGTTTCAGAAAAACCTAGAAAGAATCATGAACTGAGGCAAGTGAGCTGAATATTGCATAAAGTAACAGTAATACTGTACAATGAGCAACTATGAATAACTTAGCTACTATTAGTAACACAATGTTCAGAGAAAGAATTGATTGAATCTGAATGCATTTTATCAAAACATATTATTATTCTCTTTATTTTTTTTCTGTGGGGAGGGAAAGGGGTGTTTAATAGCATGAATAATGTGAAATATGGTTTCCATGATTACACATGTATAACATATCAAATGCTTACTGTCAAAGGAAAAGAGAAAAATTTGGAACTTAAAATTTCCAAAATCATATTAAAAATTGTTTTTAGAAGCAACTGGGGGGAAATTATCTAAAAATTAAAAATATAAATACATATATACATAAAAACCTTTGTCCTCTATAAGTAAAAATTTTGAAAGTTATCTAAAGAGAACTAAATGTTACAATCATAAAATATGCTTTAATAAAATTTATAAAAATAAAATATAACATTGGGAAATAACCTTTTTTGGACATCTTAATACTTGCTTATACAATACAGAAGACACTTCTCTTATACCCAGTCTTAGAACACAGGTGAATAACTATTTCTACTTCAGGCCACTGGATTCAAAAAGTAGGAGCAGTAATTTTGTTTCATTTTGTTTTAATTTATTATTCCATTTAGGTACTTCTTAAGAATAGGGACCACATAGTTTTTCAACATAGGTCACAAATACGAAAACTAAGTTTTACATTATCATCTAAAAGAGAGTGAGAGTGAGGAAAACAAAAAAGTAAGAAGAAAAACAGGATGGCAAAGAAAGAGAAAGCTATTTAGTGAGAAGATGAAATGACAAAAAGATCACACATAGTAGAAAACAAGAGAAATACCAAGAAAACCCAAGGAAACCTCCTTCACAGAAACTGAAAAAACCTTGAAGGCACATAAAAGGGTACACAAAGATTTTTATGAAGTAATATCCCCATCTTTTGGTATTTTGAGATACTGCAGCTAGCATTTTTAAGGCAAATTGCAAATGAAGATAGTACTTCTTATTTAGTAAGGAATTCCACAAAAAGAACAAATTACTGAGTGAAAGATCAAAGATTTCTCATTCTTGTTCTGTTTAATTGTTATTACTAGAAAACAATTCCAAAAGATTACACTACTGAGTTTGGTCAACTGAAATCATACTATTATAATGAATTTAAATACAAGTAAAGTTTCATTTTTAATAACAATGATCAAATGATAAAGATAAAATCAATAACAAAGAAATAATAAAATGATAAAATGTCTCTGGCAAGTAGGCAAAGTAAATGTAGAAACTGTAGAAATGTAAAAAAATATCAAAATATATAATGGAGAAATATTAAATGTAGAAATATAAACAAAGAACTAATGGAGAAGGTACTCTTCCACAAGAACAAAGCAAAAATACAATATATCTTACCGTAGGGCAGAGTAGACCCCCAAAGACAGAAAGGAATAATCAGGGTCATAGTACAAATATACAGATGACACACAATATGGAAGGACATCTATGACACCCACAGCAATTATTTTTCCATCCAGCCAATACTGCTGATGAAAAGATCCATAACCATAATCAGGTCCATTAGGAGGATTCTCCATCTAGGAAAGAGCACATTATCATATTAAGATATTTGGAAAGTCTTCTCTTTATAGTAACATTATGAAGAGACAGAATGATTATACAATAATTGATTCACTATAGTGCTAAATTTCAATCAGGTTAATAAGATTTCCAATTTTTGCCTTGACCTCAATCCCTATCCCATTCACAATCTATGATCCAAGCATATTAGTATATTTCTCTCTACCAAGGACCATTCCCATAATTCCCCATAGTTTAAACTATTTAGCTCACATGTGGTGATCTTTGTTTTGCATACTTATTCTGTTGTCAGTTACTACATTAATTTTTTAAATTATGAATAGAGAACATTACATTTTATATTGCAATTCTAATAAATATTATAGTACTTTGATTCCATGTGGTAAATTAGGGAATCAGAGGAAGAAGGGGAAAAAAAAAGATAAATAGAGGAGAAAGGGAAAGAAGAGACAGACAAAGAAAACAAAAGCAAAAGAAGACTGAAGAACTCAATAAATTATAGCTCATATCAATAGGTGTAGAAAAAGTTTTCTGACAAAATATAATATCTTTTCCTATTAAAAACACTAGAAAGCATTGGAATGAGTGAAGTCTTTCTTAAAAAAGCAGCATCTATCTAAAACCAACAGTAAACAGTGTTTGTAATAGAAATAAACTAAAAATCTTTTCAATAACATCAAGGGTGAAGGCTGTAATCAGCATTATTATTCAATAAGATAAGAAAGGGAAACTGAAGGAATAAGAATATGGAATGAGGAAAGAAAATTATTACTCTTTGCAGTTGATATGATGGTATACTTAAAAACCCTAGAAAATCAATAAAAACTAATTGAAACAATTAACAACTTTAACAAAGTACCAGGATATAAAATAAATCCACATAAATTTTTAGCATTTCTGTATTACCAACAAAACCTAAGAGGAAGAAATAGAGAAATTCTATTTAAAATAACTGCAGACATAAAATGCTTCGAAAGTCTACCTGACAAGAAAAACCCAGGACTATATAAATAAAATTCCAAACACTTTTCACATAAAGGAAAGAAGGAGGAAGAATGGAAAAAATAAGAGAGAGGGAGGGAGAGAAAAATAAGTGATATGGTAAGAATTAGGACTATATTACTTTAATGATGATATACTCTTCTAAGTCCTTTTAATATTATCCACTGCACTTTTTAAATGTTGATAAATTTTTCAGAGTAGATCTTATGATCCTAAAATCTTTGAAGATTCTATCTAGAAAAGTATCACCCACTGAAAAGTTCAGTTTTAGCAACCAAAATGATAATTGACAAAAGGCTAGCTAGATGGCTTCTAATTTTGCTCAATGGCATCAGAAATTATGTTCACCTTTTAAACTGGAGTTTACACTAATCAGAATTTAAATTTGAGGGATTTAAAGGGCAATACTATTAAAATGTGTTACCAAGTGATTTTTGAAAGACAAAAATAGGATGTAGCTATCTTTGATGTTTACTCTGTAATCTTAAATTTTACTACAGAAGAAACTACCTTGCTCTCATTTCCCCCTCCCATTGCTCATGTGTGTGGGCTCAGTACAGGGATAGGAGGAAAAAGACAAAGGCCTGATTTTCAGGAAACAGGACTATTGAAGATAGTCTGGCTATTGTGAGAGTCTTTTGACCTTACATGGTTTCGATATCTTCCATATCAGTGAGGCAACCATGGGGTCATTCAAATAGTGTTGGTAACATATGACAACCTGACATATTCTAACATGTCACTCAATCATCAGTATGGTCTATCTTCACACAACAGCAATATTTTAGTTGCGATGGTCGGATCTACGACAGTAACTGATAATCTCTCTTTTTTTTTTTTAAGGTTTTTGCAAGGCAAATGGGGTTAAGTGGCTTCCCCAAGGCCAAACAGCTAGGTAATTATTAAGTGTCTGAGACCGGATTTGAACCCAGGTACTCCTGACTCCAGGACCGGTGCTTTATCCACTGCGCCACCTAGCCGCCCCTAATAACTGATAATCTTTGAACCTCATTTGACAACCTGGTACATCCTAATCTGTCTCTCAATGGGCTAATCTGCTGACCTTCTCCAAACTTTATTTAATAACCTGATACATTCTAATCTTGATGGGCTAATCTCAGAACCCTTTTGTAATAAGTGCTCTCTCCTAGAAGTAGCTAAATAATACAATAGATAGAGAACAGGATCAAAATCAGAAGACCTGAGATAAAATTCAGACACAGTCATTTACCAACTGTTTGACCCTGAGTAAATCATTTTAACCTCTTTCTACCTCAGTCTGCTCAACTATAAAATGGGGATAATAATCATACATATTATTTCTGTTTCCTGGCTTCTCCAATAGTAAAAATTCTACTTTTAACAGGAAGCCTTTCCTAATCCTTCTTAATTTTAGTGACTTTCCTCTGTTGACTATTTCTAATTAATCCTTTACACAGTTGTTTGCATGTTGTCTACTCCAATAGACTGTGAGCTTTTTAAGAGCTATAAAATGACTTTTCCTTTTTTTGTATACCCTAGCAACTAGCCTATATTTAATAAATGTTTATAGACCAACTACTTTCTAGAGTTGTTTTGAAGATTGTATGAAATATTTGCCTTGACCTTGGCATAAAACAGGAGCTCAATAAATGTTCAGTTGCTTTTTCGCTTTCATTCTCAAATAATCTTGTATTCATTTGCTTATGTGCTAATATGGTGTATCCTAAATAGAAAGTACATTCCAGGAAGGCATGTCTTGTTTCTCATTTCTTTCATTTATTTTTCATTTAATTTTATTAGTATCTTTAGTACCTACTACAATATCTTAAATGAAGAAGCCTTTCCCCATACCTCTTTAGTGTTAGAGACTTTCCTTAAAGTTATCTAATCTATAGCTTTTTTTCTATATAGTTGTTTGTGTGTTGTCTCCCCTCATTAAACCAGGAAGTTCCTTGAAAGGATGAACTGACTTTTGATTTTTTTTTTAAATCCCCAAGGTTTACACAGAGTTGCCATGTAATAAATGCTTCTTGACTGATCCTCATATCCTGGAGCCAAACTGTATCCAGTAAGGTATACTATCAGGTTTAACTTCAACCTTATTTAGAGTTATTGTCAAATATTTTAATCATATACATATATACATATGCATATATGCTTGCACACACATTTTTTTTTTCAGATTAAAAGAACAAAAACGATAGGTTCATAGAGATCAGGGCAAAATAGAAAAAAGAATGATAATAGTCTCTACTACAATAACATGTGCAACTGATCCATTCCAGAAAGCATGAATATGGGTCATCCCTGAAGATACACAACAGGAGTCATTAAATTCAGGTTTGTTAAATCAAAGTCCATCCATCAACCTTAATTAAATTCTTAAGTGTAATTTCTTATAATCCAAAGCACCTTGGGCTTTGAAGACCTGCTTGAATGGCCCCAGTCATGTCACAAGAACTCAAAGGTTAATTTACACAAAAATTACAATAAGATGAAAACAAAAAGCACTGAAAAATTTTACAATTCTGATGAATACAGTGAGCAACTATGGTCTCAGATGGTGTAGGATGACTGCCCCTTCAAAGCAGTGTGGTGCAAAAGAAGTACAGAATGAGACAAATTCTCAGAAACAGCTAAATGTTCACTTATTTTGCTCAACTGTGCTTATTTCTTGTGGGGGGGAGGGAGGGAAGGAGTAAAGGGAAAGAATCATTAGTAAGTGCCAATGATTTCTTAAAAACAGCATCATGAAACATTTTTAAATACAATCTTTTTTTTTTTTGTAAGGCAAACGGGGGTTAAGTGGCTTGCCCAAGGCCACACAGCTAGATAATTATTAAGTGTCTGAGACCAGATCTGAACCCAGGTATTCCTGACTCCAAGGCTGGTGCTTTATCCACTACGCCACCTAGCTGCCCCTTAAATACAATCTTAATTATGAACAACATTTCAAATTAGTCTATATGTAAAAAGGGATAAAATTTCGAAAGTATAGTGTGAGGAGACAAAGATAAAAGTACAAAGAAGAATCATAAAACGTCTAAATTATAAACCAACAGATTCCTTGGAACAAATCTAAAACTATTCAGACATTTCTTAAAGGCCAAGAACAACAACACTTTCTTATCAACCAATATACTGCTATACATTACTTGTACACCTGTCGACTACAAATATGTTATCACAGAGTAAATTGAAATCATCCCAAAATAAACACTGTACATAAGGAGCTATCAAAGTTGTACTTAACCAACATCTGCTGGATCCACCTATCAAATTATATGTGCAATTGTAATACCAAAAACATCTTAAGATTTACAAAACTTAATCTACTTGGAAGAAAAATATGGTTCCATATATTAAACATTATTTTATTTTTCTTCTACTTAACTCCTTTTATAGACTCAAAACTAATCCCTTCATAAAAATTGATCAACAATTTTCTATATATCAGATCTTATACTAAGCACCTGGGATAATGGCAAAGGTACAAGCGTCCTTAACCTCAAAGAATTTACATTCTAATTGGGTATTAGTGTATACAAAATACAGGCAAAATTAATACAAGATTGTTTGGGGAAGGAAGGCACAAGAAGGTAAAGGAATACAGAAAGGATTCAATGGAAGGTAATTCTGGAGTAGAGTTTGGAAGAAAACCAGGATTCCAAAAGTCAGAGGTAAAGAGAAAATGCCTTCTAAGCATGGAGGATAGGCAATGAAAAGAAGACAGGAGACAGTGTTATGTGTTTTTAAAAAATAGCAGAGACCAATATGTTTAAGTCTGCAGATGGCATGGAGGGGAAGAACTTATGAAAAAAATTATATAGGTAAGAACAGTAAGCATTAAGTTCCAAAAACAGGAGTTTAATAGTTGCTCCTTTAGCTGGGCTGAAGTCATTGGAGTTAAAAGAGAAAAAGGGTGGTATAGTCAGACCTGTCAATGGGACATCTATGTTGAGGATAGATTCATTTGAAAGATTTAAGGTTAAGGAAATCAAAGTAAAGATTATTATAATATCAGAGTGAGAGGTGATGAAAGCCTGTTTTGTGAGTAGAGAGAAGGGGATAGAAGATAGAGATGTTGTGGATGGAAATGACAAAATGTGACAACAGGATGTATGTGTTATGAGAAAATGAGGACCCAAACCATTAAACTGAAGACAACCTGGATGGATGATGGAACTCTCATCTCTCACAAAAGAGAAGTTCAGAAGAGATTTGGAGGGGAAATGCATATAATAAGGTCTGCAATGAATATTGCAGGTCCTCCATTCATGTCTGCTCACCCCCAAAATCAAGGTTCTTACTCACAAGTCAATGCCTAGGATGTAAAGCCAAAGGTTCAGCCTGATGCAGCTGCAAGGTAACCTAAAGGACAGGGAGTAGATACAAGGGGATGAAAGTTTCCAGTGGTGTCTGAGTGGCAGTTAGGTTATGACTTCCCTGAGGGGATGCTTCTGATGCAGAAGGGGGAAAACTAGGAACCTGAAGAATGGAGGGAGGGGGCAGTGGATCATTGAAAGGATTGGTGTGGTTGTACAGGAGAGAGGTCTCACTTATGGTTACCACATAAAAGGTCAAATAAAAGTAGGATGAAACAGGTTTTTTTCCATCCTCTAATTGGTATACCTATTAGGATTAGGCTACAGTCCCATCCAAGTCAAAATACAGGCCCCTAGGTGACCTTCACTTCTATTTTGGAAACCAATGCGTTAGATAAGCAGTTTCCAACTTTTTGGTGTCAGGACCTCTTTAATATTATTGAGAACCCCAAAGACCTATTGTTTCTATGTTTCTATATTGTTTCTATATGCCTGTCTATGGTGTTATGCCTATGGCTTCCTCTATCATCCTTTCCAGTAATGGCTTGCATCTTCACTATTCTTTACCACCCATAATCACTTCCAGATTTTCTCCCTTTCTCCATCCCTAAGTAATCTTTTTTTTTTCTAGTGCATCTATAAATAGTTCCTATCCAATCAAAATCCTGGTAGCTGTCATCTATAAACCCCATCCTCCCCAGATTATTCTCCTTTCTTCAATGAATTCAAAACTTGGTTTAAATTTTTCTCTTCCTCAACCCCTGCCCTCAAATAGGGGGCTTCCTTAAATACCCTAACCATCCAGTTCCAAAATGTACTCACTACTTCCCAGGAGCTACTCCTTCAGTCAACCTCAGCCACAAACCCTTGATTTTTGTCATTATCCACAAATGTACCACCACTTCTATGTCCAAAAATTCTGGAATCCTCTTCTTCCCTTACAAATCTAAGACCATGACCTCCTATCAACTTGACCTCTCAATAGCCATCTCTCCTACACTAACAACTGTCTCATTATCTTGACTTCTTGGTGAACCAATACAAGTCTACACCAACTTCCTCTTCTGAATTTCTAGTCCCCTTATCACATCACAAATCATCAAGCCTCAAACTCAGATCACCCTTCATCACCTTTATCCTACATATATGCTACTGAATGAAGGTGGAGAAGATCATCTAACTGTTCAAACCAGATCCACTTAATGTGATATAATCTTAACTGGGTCCTCACTGCTGCTTGGCAATCCTATTATATCTCCCTTATCAACTCACTATTCCACTTTCCACAATGTTCACAATTCCAACTGTCTTTCAGATATTAGAAAATGGATGTCCAAAAGGCATCTTAAACTTGATGTCCAATACCAGAACTCATTGTCTTTCTCCCTAACACAACCATATAACCCCATTGTGTAAGTGTAGAAGGCAATACCATCCTCCCAATTCCTAAGATTTATCTTGAGCTACTCATTATCTCTCACCACCACCTCCCATATCTAAATTGTTCCCAAGACTTACCGATTTCACTCTGATATCACTCTGTTGCTTGCCCTCCTCACCTCAAATCTGCAATTATTGTATTTGCCTGCTTATGGGTCACCTTGCAATCAAGTCTTGGAATCCAAAGCCTTCCTAAATCTGACTCCTACCCTCCATTCTTCTTACACCTTACTTCCTGACCCGAACCCTTCAATGGTCTCCTGGCTGATTCATAAACAAGATGTTCCCTCTCTTGCTTTGGGAATTTTCTTTGGCTGTGTACCATGTTCCTGTAAAGTCCCAACTAAAATCTCACCTTCTATTGGAAGCCTTTCCCAAACCCTCTGAATTCCGGTGCCTTCCCTCTGTAAGTCTTTCTTAATTATCCTTTATAGAGTTTGCTCTGTATATATTTGGTTACATGTTATCTCCTCCATTAGATTTTAAGGTCCTTGAGGGATTTGGGGGGGGTGTATCCCCAGTATTTAGCACAGTGGTTTGCACAGAGCAGACACATAATAAAAACATAAATGAATTAAAGAATGAAAGGGCTGCCAGGCAGCACAGTGGATAGAGTAATAGGAAGATTCCTTTTCCTGAATTCCTGTAACAGCTTCCCAACTGATTTCAGAAACTTGCTAGCTGTGTGACCCTGGGCAAGTCACTTAACCCCATTGCCTTGCCTCCACCCCCCAAAAAAATTAAGACTAGTCTAAAATAAAATGGAACATCTTAAGAGGTGGTGGGTTCTCCACCACCCCCTTTCCATGAGAGGGTATCATTCAATCAGAAGGGAAAGAATACCCACCTGTTCTCTCTTAAGTTTGCTACCATCTTCCTAGACAATCAGACTTAAAACTTAAATCTTTTTCAAACTTGTTCTCAAATCCAATCAGTTAACAAATCCTGTAAAACAGGTATGGCTCTCCAAACTGGCTCTTGAACCTGCTATCTCCTTTCAATTCTCATTATTAACCTAGTTCAGGTATTAAATATTTCTAGACTTTTTGTTATCCTTCAGCCATTTTTTATTTGTGTGATTTTTTTTGGCAAATGCTGGGATGGTTTGTCATTTCCTTCTCCAGACCATTTTACAGATAAGGAAACTGAGACAAACAGGGTTAAGTGACCTGCCCAGGATCTCACTGCTAGTAAATATCTAAGGCTAAATTTGAATTCAGGAAAAGGAATCTTCTTGACCCCAGGACTGGAACTCTATCCACTGGGTCACCTAGCTGCTCACTTCTAGACCAGACGGCTCCAGTTTTTCCACACAAATTCCTTCAATATGCTGTCAGAGTAATTTTTTCTAAATTAAGAGATGTATGCATGTCCTTTTCTTGCTTCAAAATCTCCACCAATCAAACAAACATTTATTAGGCACCCTACTTCATGCCAAAGTGCTAAGGATACAAAGACAAATAGCTCTCCAATTCCTACAGAATAAGTCTAACTACTTTAGCAAAGCCTTCAAAGATCTTTATAATATGATCCCAACAGTCTTATATATCACCACTTTTTTCCATATAAGGTGTCACCCTAAAGATGAATGTATTTAAGCCTTTGGTCATGTTTTTCACCCCACCTGGAATTCTCTTCTATCACCATCTTCCTACTCCAACTTACATCCTCTCTATTCTCCAATGGTCAATTTCAATTCAATCTCCTTAAAAATTTTCTTGATTCCTTCCAAACAAATGAAATTTCTGCTACTGAATCTTTACAGTATTTTGTTTGTAAATTTCTAAAAAGACATATTCCAATATATATCATATTTATTTGTGTACATATCTTTCTTGTGTACACATTCATGTGTACATATCTTTCTTCCCTACTGAGTATAAGCAGACCTTGGGTACAGAAACTAGATCTTAAAATACCTTCTTTTGGTGTTAATTCCAAAATACAATTCTTTCTTGCTCCTCTTAGCCTTCCAGATAATAGATCTTTTTTGTCTTATTTCTTTCTTTGCAAACAGACAGTTTCAAGTATTATTGTGGAATTTACAAAGTAATCATTAAACCCAAGCATACTATACTTGAGAAGTCTTCCAAATTTAAATACTAAGTTAATACAGACAACACATCCTATGATTAGTGGTCATAGTCACCAAATGTCTGGGCCCAATTGTCTCAGGTCCCTTTATTTTTTTTCCCTAACTTATCTATGGGCAATGTGTAAACTTTGCAAACACTCATTCAGCCAAATATTTTCTGAAAAAATTTTAAAACTTTGTCATCTGTATCCAGAGAAAGAATTGTGAACTTTGAACAAAGACCAAAGATTATTACCTTCAATTTAGAAAAAAAAAACCATTATTATGTAATTTTGCTATCTCTTACACTTTATTTTTCCTCCTTAAGGATATGATTTCTCTCTCATCACATTTGATTTGGATCAATGGATACCAAAGAAACAATGTAAAGACTAACAGAATGCCTTCTGTGGAGGGAGGGAAGCAAGAATGGAGGGAAAATTGTAAAACTCAAAATAAATAAAATCTAAAAAATTTTTAATATTTCAATGCCTTTTTTAACATTACTTTCATTTATAAATAAATAACCTCTCCTACACCCAGGTGAAAAAAGGGAAGCATAACCTAATTTTTGGCCTACAAGAAATATGCAGCTAATTGTTGAGTACTGATAAAGTCAAATAGAGATGTTATAACTTATAATTGATCAAAGAGATCGATCAGATAATATGTACAAATAACATCACATTAATAGGTTTAAAATCTATTTGGATGAATGCCAAACTATCATAATATATCTGGTAACTGTGACAATGTGCACCTGTTTGACTCACCTGCCTTCTGTACTTCATTTGTACCAAGAGTAAACATTAATATATATAAAAAGCAAAAAGAACAAAAACTAAGGCACACAACTAACTTTAAGGCCATGTCGAAAATGATAATATTTGGAGAGATTTAAGGAAGACTTCAAGGAGACATTTAAAAAAATTCCTCCCTTAACACCCACAATTCAACATCCTATGCCTTCACAAAAGTCTACTAGATTTGGGCGGCTAGGTGGTGCAGTGGATAAAGCACTGGCCCTGGAGTCAGGAGTACCTGGGTTCAAATCCGGTCTCATACACTTAATAATTACCTAGCTGTGTGGCCTTGGGCAAGCCACTTAACCCCATTTGCCTTGCAAAAACCTAAAAAAAAAAATAAAAATAAAAATAAAGTCTACCAGATTTTAGGATTACAGATACTATGATACTGTTAATAATAGAAGATTCTTGAAGAGGACCTCTGTGTATTTTGAAAAACTATTTTAAAATAAGCATTTCAGGTTATTTTCACAAAACAATGAATAGAATTTGAATGAATTCTTAAGAGTTAAATGCCCCCAAACCGTCAAAATTTTAAAAATCATTTAATAACTGCAAAATTGCCTAAGAGTCACAAAAAGTCAAAAATGAGTAAAAAATGACTTAACAACAAGAACAAAGAATATGCAAACGTAAGCATACATATTTATATACCCTACAGAACAGAAATTTTATCACGTCTTTTTCTAAAATCAATTATTATTGATATCAGTTAATTTATATATAGATAAAAGACTACTATGTTACAGTGACCAAGGAGATAAACTGATTAGGGAGAACTAAGAAAAGAGGATAGGAATAATCAAAAATGTCAATTCTTTTTGCCATGCCCACCTGTAAACTTTAGTGAATTGGCTAATGTGTGGAATGTGTTACAATACCTCTATCCCTCAGAAAAGAAACATTTGAGAACCAGAGTTCCCCAAAACCTTAGAGCATTTCCTAAGTTTTAGGGGACAACAGTAAGGATTATCATATTCCCCTGGACTAAGGGACAATTTTCATTATGTCCTTACTCTACTCATTTGCTTTAGATGAATGCCTCCAGGGAAGCAGCAAAGATGTATTATGAAAGAATGCTCTAAATCATTAAGAAAAAAATAAGTCAAATTAAAATATTTTCAGATTTTATCTCACAGCCAACACTTTTACAAAGTTGACAAACAACACAGTCAATAATGGAGAGACTATGAAAAGAGAGATTCACTAAAACATTGCAAGTGGAGCAATAAATTGGTGAAATTACTGGTAATTATTCTATAAAAGGCATTAATCTGTACATACCCTTTTGACTCAGAGATAAACTCTTAGCCATATATACCCCAAATCAAAGAAAGGTCTTATATGTACATATAAGTATGAATATTCTAAATGCACAGATGCACATACAATAAAAATGATGATGATGATGATGATGATGATATTTGTCTGTTGTTCTCAAAGAAGAACATGACATCAGGGAGGTGATGCCATAATAAGCACTTGAATTGGATTTGGGTGAGGGAGGTTGTGCTTAGTCACCAGTCTTACTTTCTCCTCCAGAGCCATCTGGGTCCAATGGCCAGATTATGAATCAGGACAACTGGAGATGGCCTTGGATGCAAGGCAATCAAGGCTAAATGACTTGCCCAAGTTCACATAGCTAGTAAGTGATAAATGTCTGAGGCTAAATTAGAACTCCTATCCTCCTGAGTCCAAGGCCAGTGTTCAATTTACTATGCCATCTATCTGAAAAATAAATATTCATAGCAGCACTTCCTGAAGTAGCAAAGATACTAGAAAGACAGCAGGTCCCCATTAAGTAGGAAACAAGCTCTGTTGGATAGATCTATGGAATACTATCACACCATAGGAAATGACAACTATAAAGAATTCAGAGTGAAGTAAGCAGTGATCACAATAATCCAAAGGAAAACACCTCAACACAATGAAAGGAGGACTGGACTCCAGAGAGGCACCTGATGGTGATGCAGGTCTACTCCCTCTCACCAGACAGAATATGGAACGAAAACGAATTTTCAAGTATTTCTTTGCTAATTAGTTGTGCATAACTCATTTTTTTATTATTTTTTTTGCAAGGCAAATGGGGTTAAGTGGCTTGCCCAAGGCCACACAGCTAGGTAATTATTAAGTGTCTGAGGCCAGATTTGAACTCAGGTACTCCTGACTCCAGGGCCGGTGCTCTATCCATTGTACCACCTAGCTGCCCCTTATTTTTTTTTTAAGTAGGGAGAACTGGGGAGTCACAGGAAATGTTAATGTAATAACAATTGACATTTCTTTAGTGTTTATTATGTCCCAGACACTATGTTGAGTGTTTTACAATTATTACTGTATTTGATCCTTACAACTCCCAAAGGAAGATGCTCTTAGGGATCACCACTTTACTAAAGAGGAAGTTAAAGCACACAAAATTTCAGTAACTTGCCCTGGTCAAAAAACTAATTTCCCTTTCCCTGGATGAAATTAAATCAGATGATTATGGGAGAACAAAAGTATAGTCTTAAGAATACCATGCCTACATGAGAACCTCAAGTTAATGAAAGTTTTCTGAATTCCAACTCTATGGGTTTATCTTTCTTGAGGCAAAATACACATCCTTATATCACAAGAGTAGGTAACGATTGTAGCTTTAATGGCACAACTAAGCATAAACTTCTGGTTTAAAAGGAAACTTTGAGCAAGGAGAAACGGCAATAGCACCCCATCTTACTCCCAAACAGTTACCATATTCAATTTTGTTTGCCACTAGGAGTAGAAATACTGCTTATAAAGGCAGGTGGTAGAGTAATTAATAGAGTGCTAGACTTGAAGCTAGAAGTGCCTAAATTCAAATCTTATCCAGACACCCTAGGTGTGGGGCCCTGGTCAAGTCACTTAACCTCTATCAAACTCAGTTTCTTCATCTGTTAAAAAAAGGGACAACAATAGCATTTAAATACATCATCATCATCATCATCATAACTAGCACTTATAGAGCAATTTAAAGTTTGCAAAGGGTTTCCCAAATATTATTTCATTTTATCTTCATAACATCAGCATAACAGGCAGCACAATAGATACTGCACTGGCCTACAATGTGGAGGCTGTAAGTTCAAATCTAGTCTCAAATAATTACAAGCTAGTAAAATCACTTAACTTGTATGCCTCAGTTTCTTCCTCTGTAAAAGGGTAATAATAGTACCTACCTCCTAGAGTTGTTGTTAAGTATCAAATGAGATAGTATTTAAGTCCTTGGTACCTCGTAAGAACTACAGAAGAGTAATTAGGTATTATTGTCACCTCAATGTTGTGAAACTAAGGCAGACAGAGGGGGAGGACTAGAATTCAGGTCTCCCTGACTCCAGTCTAGCCCTCTATTTACTGTGCCATGTTGATTTACTTCACCAGGTTATGATGAAGATCACAGAAGGAAGTCCATGTGAAATCATCTGGCAAAACTTTAACATGTTAGTCATTATTATGATTATAATTATGATTATGATTAGTGTAAAGGAATTCTTCAGTTCATGAAACTATGTCACTACAGGAAGGTTGGCTTGGCAGGCCTGTGGCTTCCCCCCAAGTCATGGGTCAGTCCCCAGACATAAGAGACAAGTATCACTTCCAGCCTCACCAGATAAATGCCCTCCCATTCCCAGTCAAAAGAGCAGTTCAGCAAAAAAAGGATTTTTTCTTTCCCCAGGAAGAGAAATGCCACTTAACAGTGAGACTGAACCTTGCAGGAGTCTTATTCTAGATACCAGATTTCTCATAATTTTAAAAAGAAGGTTGCAGTCCTATTTCAATCTGTTTTCAACCAACCATATTAATGTTACTCTATATAGCTCTTCACCAGCACAGAATACTGGAAAGTGATTACATACTTCCAAAATCTCAACTTCACTTTTTCTCTTTGCTAATTTCCATAACACATCCTTGAAACTCTGCTTAAACAACAAAATATGCTAGATAACAGGATTTTACAATCTATTTTATGAATTGTGTTACCTTCTAAACAACATAATTCCTTGGTTACACTAAACAGAAATGGATTACATGATTTATAACAGTAATAATGTAAATTTAGTCTGGTTTAACTGGTTTCCAAATGTTTCCTACATTTCCTTCTATAGCTCATTAACTTAAAATCATATTTAATAAGAAACATAACCAAAAAATCCCACCTAATGCAAGCCAAGAGGTAAGTCATCTACTTGAAAACATTTAATATCTCTTCAAATATAATCACTATAAAAAAAAGAAAATAAATAACTTCATGGTGTAGAACACACTTCTGATTTCTTCTAACATAAAATGACTAGTAATGATTTTCAAAATAGCATTTCATTTTTCCCTCCTTTTCACAATAATATATCAAAATATAAATATCAAGTATTAAGAAGCTATTATTTTTTTTAACAAAATACTTGAGTTAATAATGAAATGGACAAAGGAAGGTTCTATTTAGAAGAAACATGAGGTTGTGAATAGAGACCCAGATGCTAGCTCAGGGGCTGCCATATGACCTGGTTGGGGCTCTTTACCCTTCTGATCTCCAACTCCTTATCCTAAATTAATTTATTATTAAGAAAAAAATGCTCATAGTCATAATAACAACCTGTGATGAGAAAGAAAAAATTTCAATCATATTTTAAAAAGCAAGAAGGTAATGAGATAACTAAAAAGATTATGAAATTATTTCAATGTATATTGTTAAAGTTTTTTTATTACATTCCTCCTCAAAATAATATTTAAAGTTTTTAAAGTTCTTTTTTTCACTACTCTTAAGAGATAAAAATAAAATGCAATATTTAAAGCTTGCTGATCATTAGTTTCTAGTGATTTTAGTGGTGGAGACATAATCACACTCTAAACTACAATAATCAAAAAGCAAAGCCAGCAAAACAGTTATAGGGATTAAAAAGAAGAAAGGGGCAGTAAAAGCTTAAGGAAAGAAAATTGGATGTGGTCTCAATAGCTGCCATGGAGTCCCAGGCCCTAGGCAAGTCTAGCCCAGGAAAAATGAAGATTCCATCTTAAAGCGAAGAAGTGTACTTGAAAGATTCATAAATTATATACACATATAAAGCGTAATGAATAAATATTAAAGGTTGCAGCCTTGGAGAACATGATTTAAATAAAAGAACTAGGCAAAATATAATCTATCCTTAATTTGAAAAAGTTCAAGAAGATGTCCAGTGAAGAAGTCAGGAACCTCTCTATATAGCAAAAGCTATACACAGAATTTAAAAAACACTTGAAATCCAGAGTTAAATGCTTGTTCCATAAACAAAACACCTTTCAGTAAAAAATAAATTAATTTAAAAAAACACCAAAACAAACCCCAAAACACCTTTGAGGTATACATCAGGTCTCAAAATTTGGAAAGAGGCTCCAGAGTAGTTGTGGAACAGAGAGCAAGTCCCTGAGTCCTAGTCACCATCCTCTTGTTCTCTGAACATAGGATCTCACAACTAAAACCCATCCTGGGCTTCAATGAGCCAAATAAGTAGGTAGATCATACTGAATCTGGGAGCAGCAGCATGTTGTAGTACAGAGAATAAATGAACAGGATCAGGAATACGAGTTCAATCCCACTTTAATTGCTTACTAGTTATATGATTATGGGGGGAATCACCCAATCTTTCTAAACATGCTACCTAGCACCTTGCAGGGGTAGCTGGGTAGGGCAATATATACACTACCAGACCTGGAATCAGGGAGGCTCCTCTTCCTGAATTCAAATACAGCCTAAGATACTTACTAGCTGCTTGACCCTGGACAAGTCATGTAACCCTGCTTGCCTCAGTTTCCTCCTCTGTAAGAATGAAATAGACAATCCCTCTGGGGGGGTTGTTAAGAAAACCCCAAATGGAGTCATGAATAGTCCAACATGACTGAAATGACTCCACAATTATCTACCGTGAAGAGCCAAATAAAAATAAAGAATTGTACAAATGTTAAAGCACAACTCATAAATTTCAGCTACTGTTATTACCATCAACTGATAATTCTCCTGGATCAAGAACATACTTAATCTTCCTTCCCTTAGCCTAATGATGAAAGTTTTCTTTCCACACTTCCAGCTCCTCTATTTCTTCATCTCAGAAACCATTCCTGACACCATTTCTTTTTTTTTTTAGGTTTTTTTTGTTGTTTTTTTTGCAAGGCAATGGGGTTAAGTGGCTTGCCCAAAGCCACACAGCTAGGTAATTATTAAGTGTCTGAGGCCAGATTTGAACTCAGGTACTCCCGACTCCAGGGCCGGTGCTCTATCCACTGGACCACCTAGCCACCCCTCTGACACCATTTCTTAAAGAATAAGATGCCATCACATACCTATAACATTAATTGTTCGGTTCATCTCCAAGTGGAGGACATCCCTCTTCAATTTCTAATTATCTTCTATTACAAGAGGTGCTACAAATATTTTCATATATATGGGATCATCTCCTCTTTCTTGGACCCAGTAGCTATATCACTCGTTTAATGGATCTGCACAGCTCCTATTCACATTCCAGAACAGTTGAAGCAGATCACACCAACACTAGAAGTCCAGATTCAATACCTGTTTTTCCACAGTCCCTCAAGCATTTGCCATTTCTCATTTTTCGCAAATCTGATGGGTATGAGGTAGTGCGTCAGAGTTGTTTGAATTGCATTTCTCTAAATATTACTGATTTAGAGCATTTTTTCATATGATTATTCATAACTTAAGATTTCTTTCTCTAAAGACTGCCTAGTAAATACACTTTGGCCATATCAGTTGGGGAATGGCTTTTATTTTTATAAATTTGAATTAGTTCGAGGCTGGATTTCTGAACCAAGTAAAAGAAGCAAAAATAAAAATATAGTAATTTTCATTTCATGAAACTGAGAGCATTTAACACAATTAGTATAAAAAATAAAGTATTCAACTTAAGGGGAAGAAAATCTCTGCATAACGTGTCTTTGGCAAGTGACTAAAATCTAAGATAATATATATATATATACTTAACATAAGTATATAAAACAAAAGTCACTTTCAGGTGGACTGGTTAAAAATATGAAGCAAAACCTATAAAATAGGTTTTAAAAAACGTGTTCCAAATTTCTTTCCAGAATTGTAACAATTCCTAGCCTACAGTGTTTAAGTGACTGTTTTTCCACAATCCTTACAAAACTGATTATTCCCATCTTTGTCAGTTTAACTGAGCATGAAGCAAAACCTCAGAGTTGTTTTGATTTACTTTTTTATTATTAGGGATTGCATTATCATATAATCCACACCTTTCTACCTTCTTTATGAGGTAGAGCAGGGATCTACCCTTTGATCAGGGATCCCTCCCACTACTAAATACTCCAAAAAAAGTCAATGACAAAAATAAGGGTCTCTTTTACACCAAAATGTTTAATGTAGCACAATGCATTAAATGTTGAGGTAACAAGGTGGTATAGTATTAGTCAGAGGCTTGAACTCAAATCTAGCCTCAAACACTCCTGGCAAATTTCTTAATCTATCTCAGTCTCATGATGCCTCACCTATAAAATGGATAATGACAATATCTATCTCCCAAAGCTGTTATGAAGATAAAATGAGTTATGTGTAAAACCTAAAGAGCTATTTGAATGCTAGTTAGAACAATTAATAGTAGTTTATAATCAGATGTGTTAAGTAAATTAAATTATAATTTCATTATAGTTAGTGATGGTGATTATATTTTATCATTAAAATTGTAATTGTTATATCTCATATAGTAATAATTTTGTTTTATTACAACTACATGTAAATTACTAATATAAAATATAATACATTATTATTATTATCTTAGTAATAAAAAATCTGGAATTGTATTTTCTTTTTCATATAACACAAAAGACAAAAAATTACAGTAGATGCCTTTGATCCATCAATACCACTACTGGATCCCCTGAAGAGATGATGAAAAAGGGTAAAAACATCACTTGTACAAAAATATTCTTAGCAGCCCTGTTTGTGGTGGCAAAGAATTGGAAATTAAGTAAATGTCCTTCAATTGGGGAATGGCTTAGCAAACTGTGGTATATGTATGTCATAGAACACTATTGTTCTATTAGAAACCAAGAAGGATGGGAATTCAAGGAAGCCTGGAAGGATTTGCATGAACTGATGCTGAGTGAGATGAGCAGAACCAGAAAAACACTGTACACCCTAACAGCAACATGGGGGTGATGATCAACCTTGGACTTGCTCATTCCATCAGTGCAACTATCAGGAACAATTTGGGGCTCTCTGTAATGGAGAATACCATCTGTATCCAGAGAAACAACTGTGGAGTTCGAACAAAAACCAAGGACTATTACCTTAAATTTAGGGAAAAAAAACTGATATCTTATTGTCTGATCTTGCTACCTCTTATACTTTCTGTTTCTTCCTTAAGGATAGGATTTCTCTCTCATCACACTCAATTTGGATCAATGTATACCATGGAATCAATGTAAAGAATGACAAATTGCCTTCTGTAAGGGGTGGGGGGAGGTAGAGGAAAAATTGTAAAACTCAAAATAAATAAAATCTTTAATCGAAAAGAAAAAAATTAAAAAAATTAAAGTAGATGCCTAAATGGCAAATAAACCTAAGATACATAACTAAAAATTAAATGATTATCTGATCTAAGAAACTAACTATACAAAGAAGCATGGAAACACTTATACAAACAGTAAAGTTAGCAACCAAAAAATGAGTACAACAATGTAAAAGGAAAGAATTAGAAGAAATCAAAACTGAAAGCTATGAAATTGTACTAATCAAGCCAGGTACTAAAGAAAAGAAACAGAAGAACGTACCAACTTCCTGTTTCTTACAGACATGGGATACTATAGATATTCTACACTGTAAGTAATAGCAGATTGGTGTGATTTGTTGTCAGTTTTGGTGATTTTTTTTTTCTTTTCATTGATATGTTAAAAGAGATAAACCTCTGAAAAGAGTAGAGGGGAAGATATATTTTAGGAAGTTTGGATGAGGTTAAAAAAATAAAATCAACAAAAATGTTTAAATTTAGGTATGATTTGGGAATCCAAAGGAAAAGGGAAACTAAAAGATGAATATTAGACCACCAGTTGAATGTCTAAGATATAAGATATATATATATAGATATATATATATATATATATATATATATATATATAGCTAAAAAAGGAAATCAGAAATGTTATAAAGGAAGTTAAACTGGGAAAAAAAAATCTAAGTTATATACCCACATAATGGCTAGTTGTTTGTTTTTTCCAAATAATTCTCCTGTCACTGTCAACCTCCAAAATGGGGATGAGACTACAGCCTACTCAATCTGCTGGCTGAATATGTCTCAAAAAGAGAGAATTTCAAGAATCTCTTAGTCTCTGATATATAATCCCTTTTATTTAACTGAATCTAATTGAAGACATCTGTAACTGGTGCCACACAAAATTTAATTCACATTTAGAAATGCCAATTTAAAAAAGTCTATAAGAGAGAAGTCTGATATAAACCTAACAGAGCAGGGTGCATCAGCATCTACAAAATCACACAAAATTAGGAATATAATAAGAATATGTTGCCTAACTTGACGAGGTGATAAAAACCCCGTTTTCTATAAAGCTTAATAAGCTCTATTAGTCTTGAGCTTGCAGGAATGTGAGGGGGTCAGCTCCACAGAGAAAAGTAACTGAAGCTCCACACATGGCTTTATTCAAATAGCAACATATCAAATTACTGATGTAATTACTATAACCTGACAATTTCATTAGAGTCATGTGGTAGTTAACTCTTTAGGACACATAAAAAGTCCCTCCAAAAATACCACATAGTTCACTCCTATTTTGATTTGTAAACTACAAAAAAAATTTGAAGTTTTACCCTAAACTGCAAATTTGATGGTTTCTCCCCATCAAAAGAAAAAAAAATTATTTCTCCTTCATCAAACTTCCATTATTTGCTTTTCCAAGCCTTTATTTAAATGGAGAAATTAGCATGTTTCTAAATATACACGATTTCCAAATACCATCACCTAAACTGATAGGCTTCGCCTTAGAATAGAAAAAGGGTTAATTAGAGAATTTAAATGCTGCTGTTAAAAGATGTGTATGTGGTTCCAAAACTAGAGTTTTATTATAATCTAATGCCACAACAGACAAATACATACCTAGAGCTTCAGGTTTAGAAAGGGATTTTAGTCATCAATAATTTTGATGCTATCCCACCTCTCACCCTGCAGTTTGGTTAATACTACAAGTCTAGTCTAGGTAAACTCCAGGATATGACATTCTCCTGCTCATGTAGATTAGTAACCTGTCTCTAACATAATCTTAAAAACACTTGGCCATGGTTTGACTCCAGCTCATTAGACTGAGTATTAGGTAGTCATGCAAAGATAAAAATGACAGAAAAGATTCTGAGAAAGCAGATTTCAAAAAAATTAAAAGGAAGGATATGGACTAAAATTCTATAGGAGGAAAAGAAGGTTGGCAGATGCTAAATAAAACAATTATGTATTGATGATGAAACAAGTCTCCTACCTCTTGACAAAGAAAAGCTACAGTAGAGGTGAAGAAAAAGATATTTCAATTAAGGATAATTTGTTATTTCTTTTCTTAGCAATAACTATCTCCTAATAAGGGAAGAAGGAGGTTGGAGGAAGGACACAAAATGAATGAGTAGTGACAGAGATAAAAAAAAAGAAGCATCTTAAACATCTTAAAATAGACAAAATGAAACTTCAGAAAAGGACATAAATCATGCAAAAAAATTATCACATTGTTAAATTTAAAATACTTTTAAAAGAGTCAAGGAGCAAGGGGTAGCTAGGTGGCGCAATGAATAGAGCATCGGCCTTAGAGTCACGAGTACCTGGGTTCAAATCCAACCTCAGACACTTGATAATTACCTAGCTGTGTAGCCTTGGGCAAACCACTTAACCCCACTGCCTTAAAAATCTAAAAAACAAAACAAAAAACAAAAAGAGTCAAGGAGCAGACATACATGGGTCCATGTACAATCTTGGTTTTTTCCTTGCGTATTAAAATATGTTTCTTGATGACTGAAGGGCATAATAGAAAATTTTTTAGAAAAATGAAATTTCTTCAGAAATTATTTTCCTCACTCAAGGACAATATAAATGAAGAAAAAAAACCCAGAAAACCCAAATAACTCATAAACATAGATTTTTAAAAAGAAATATACTGGAAAGGCAGTCAAAAAACTTAATAGCCCTACCTAAAACCACATCATGGCTACAAGTATGTATGTGTCAGCAGTACCTAAAGCCCAGAATGATCTAACATTGAGAAGAATAGAAAGAACACAAAGGGACTGTTCTTTCATTGGTGTTAGGGAAAAGGAAATTCAAAAAAGAGACATGTCAGCAGTGGAAATAATGAAACTAAAATGGCTAACAGGTTGCTCATCCCCAAGGTTAAGAAGATAGTCTGGAGGATAGCTAGCTGTCCTTAATTAATTTAAGTCATCTTAATCTGCCAACCTTGGACTGGAAGATGTGGCTGCTAAGCTAAGCCACTGTCCATAATTTTTAAAAGAACAGTGGGAAAAGGGAGAGGAACAATAATAATAATAATAATAAAGAGCAAAAAGAAGGAATTCATCATTTATGGCTAAAGGGACTTCAGGATCACCTATTGAAATCTCCTTATTTTACAGATGAAGAAACAGGCTCAAGAGGTGAAAGTCACAAGTTCAAATGCTCTGGGAGCCAGTGGTAGAGCTGGCATTTGAAATGAGGTCCTCTAATGTCAAAGTCAGTGTTCCTTCTCCTTCATGCTTCTTTTAATAAATAATGCACACTATAGCCCAGTAAGCTTAACTGCAATTTCTTGAAAAATTCTACAAGGAACCATTAGAAAAAGAAGCAGCAATTGTAAAGACCTAGCATAGGATCATTAAGCACATATCAAGAACTTGCCAGGAAAGCAATAAGTATAATAAATATAACAAGATAAATGTGTCATTCAGTCATTTTTTCAGTCATGTTTGACTCTTCATGACCCTATTTGGGGTTTTCTTGGCAAAAATACTGACACGATTTGCCACTTCCTTTTCCACTAACAACATAAATGCAAAGAACAACAAAATAACAAAAAATTAATACTGTGAACTGACTAGTCAGGCCCCAAAAGATAAAATATCTTGCCACCTTATTTGAAAAAGTGGGGATTACATGGCATATGTCAAGTTTTTTTTTTATCATGTCAGTGTTGCACATTTTTTTTCTGGCTTTCTGGGAAGGAAAAGATGGAGAAAAATGTAGTAAAATGACCAAAAATAACAAAAATAGATTAACTTCATTTCCCTTTTTGACAGGATTACTAAATGGAAAATGGGAGAAATATTAGAGATTTAAGTGACCTATCTTTAGCAAAGACTTTAGGGAAAAAAACAACCATTTCATATTATTCTTGTAGAAAAGACAGATAAACTAAATTATTATACAATTAGATTATTAGAGAGTTGGAGTAAAAATCTAGGTATTAATGGTTCAATGTCAATGAGACAGATCTTCAGTGGAGGAGATTTCCCTAAGAACTTGGCAATGTGTGGTTAAACATTTTTTACCATTTCAATAAATATAGTTGGCAGGCTGATCAAAACTGAAAATGACACAAGGTTAGGAAAAATAGACAATATACTAGATGACATACAGGATTCAAAGAGATCTTGACAGGCTAAAACATTGGGCTGGATATTAGATGAAATTCAAGAGGAAAAAATATAAAGTCATATTTGGATACAAAAAAAAAATCAACCTTACAAGGAAAAAACATGAGAGAGGCATGGTGAGAAAGCAGTTTTTTGAAAAAAGATTTGAGGTTTTAGTAACCTGCAAATTCAACATGAGTCAACAATGTGATATGCCAACCAGAAAAAAAAAACCTAATACAATGTTTGACTGCATTATAAATGGCATAGCTTTCAGGATAAGGAAGGTTATAATTCTACTTTATTCAGATCTCATCAGGAGTACTGTGCTCAGTTCTGGGGATCATGACAGAGGACTATATCCTCCAAGAAGGAGAGTATCCAGAGAGACAAGAAACCCCAGTGAATGGAGAAGGGGAGTCCATCACATGAAGACTGTCTAAATTACCTGGGTATGATTAGCCTGGGGAAGAGAAAACTAGGACAAAGACATGTTAGCTGCCTTCAAGTATTTGAAGTGCTGTGGTGGAGGAAGAATAATATTTGTTCTGTCTGTCCCCATGGGGTAGAAACAGGAACAATAAGCAAAAATTGCAAAGAGGTAAATTTTAACTTGATGTCAGAAAAAAATTCCTAACAATTAAAGCTACTGACCAAAACTGGAATGAGCTACTTCAAGAAGTGGTGTACTGTCTTTCCTTGGAGGCAGATGAGTATTTCTCAAGAATGTGAGCATGAAGATTCTTTTTGTGTATGAGTTAAACTAGATGGCCACCACAATCCCTTCCAAATCTCAAATTTGTGATTCTCTGCCTTCTCCCTCTCTCTAAAAATTAAGTGAAATGTACAACTTTTCCCCCCATTTATTCTTCCACAAGCTAAAGTCTATTCTCAACTATTGTTAACTCCTTGAGAAAAGTAGTTTTTTCTTACTTTTTTTGTATTATTGTTGCTGTGGAAATACAACAATTTTCATATTCTGTGCCTTTCTATAGTAAATTACATCATATGCCAAAGCTGACTTTGTTATTCTGAGAAATTATGTTTTGTAACATTCCTTGCTGCTACTCTTTGAGAAGCAGTTCTGAGAAAGACCTCCCTTATACAAGACCTTGAATTGATAACAGCCATCTAGGGTACCCTGACATTGCCAGTGAAATAGGAACCCACCAGTCACTGGAAGGCTCCCACAAGGACAGGGAAACAGAGGCAGGAGCCCAGTATGATAACAAACTGTTAGTTCTATTTCCCAAAATGAGCCTATTACCCTTGAATACTCTGACATAATTCTTTTTCCGATGCCTCCACCAACCCATAACACCTTTCCCAACATATGGAATCATCTCCTGAACCCCTATATGAATCCTAGCTTTTTCTCCTGCTTATCCAGATAGAGCCTACAATCACCTTGCACTTGCAAAATAAAATATCTCATCACCCTGAGTAGTGAGTCATGAAATTCTTTGACTTTTCAAACCCTAGCTCTTCACCTGAGGCCCAAACTGTTTCACAATTGAGTAAAGATTGGAACTTTTAGAAGCACTCAAAAAATACCCAATGAATTGAAAAGGAATAATATTAATATTGTCTTAAGTAATGCTTTAAAACTAAGGTCAAATTAAGCAAGGATTTATAAATGAAAGAGAATACAATGAAAATGGTCTTTCATATTATCTATCATTTCTTTTTTTTTTTTTGCAAGGCAAATGGGGTTAAGTGGCTTGCCCAAAGCCACACAACTGGGTAATTATTAAGTGTCTGAGACCGGATTTGAACCCAGGTACTCCTGACTCCAGGGCCAGTGCTTTATTCACTATGCCACCTAGTGGCCCCCATTATCTATCATTTCTACAGGAACTGTCTTCATCTCCATCTTCATCCTTGATCAATTTTGCTGAAAATTACATGTCCAAACACCACAAACTAGTATATTTTATTATACATGCCTATAAAAATTACTAAAATAACAAATATGCTATAAGAATCTAAAATAAATGAGCAAATGCTTACCTCCAGTGGTGAAGTACAAAGGAATCTCGTGAACTGCATAGCAGGGATTGAAAAGAATCACATTCCCCCAGAAAAGACACACACAAAAAGAAAAATAAGAAAAAAATTAAAATTAAAAATCTATTTTAAATAATAATTGTATCCTTAAATATACTAAGAAAAGATATAGCTGTAAATCCTTAAGTTACTGAAAAGTTTAAATCTATCCTTTTTGGCATCTTCAGCTCTAGTTTTTTTTTTTTCTATTGTGCCCATGTATCTGGCTTCCTAAAGTTTAGGATGCATGCACAATTCTGTGAAAGTGAAAGTATTACAAGGGACTAAAGGCCTCCTAAGTCCCAGTTTTCAAACAGAGTTGGATGACTTGTCAATGATGCTGTAAGCAGCAATTAGTGAATCATATTTGAAGGACAGGCCTGAAAGATTCCTTCCAACTTTAAGAGTCTATGCTTAAGTCAATATACATATATATATATATATATATATATATATATATATATGTATGTACAGGTATATATACATGTATATATAATTTTGCTTAAGTATAATTAATAAAAGTAAAAGAATAAGTTCCAAGTAACTTTCTGGGTATTCTTCTGGTTTTCTCAAATCCCCTCTACCTTAAACAAAATTAATGGATTTTTACAAGCAAACTAATTTTAATACCATGATACAAAAATATAAGTAATAAATTTATATTAGATATTTTACATATTATTGTTGCCTTTCTTTCCTCCTGCTCTCTGGCCCTCTACTCATTATAATAAATTAACTCATGTGGTAATAAGTTTGTATTATCTTAAAATTTTAAAGTTTATAAAACATATTATAGTATAATCTGAAGATCTAAGTTCAAATTTCATCTCTAATACTTAATAATTGGGTCACCAGGGGGAAAGTAACTTAATTTCTCTAACCTTCAGTTTCTTCATCTACAAAATGCAAATAATGTTCATGGTGCCTACCTCATAGGCTTGTGATCAGTAACAAATAAAGAAATGCATATGATATACTAAAAACTTTATAAATACCAGCTACTGTGGTATCCAAAAAAATTAAGTAACATATTAACACCATTACTATTCCTTTACCTAAACAAAAAGAATTGTAGTTTTTTTCTCTTTACTATTAGGTGAACATTCTGGAAGTGTATACCAAGTGATCAAATCATCACCATTATGGCTATGTACCACAATCTGAAGAAATTTTTTAAAACTCTTATAAGAGATCTAGGTAGCAAATTTCCACCTTTCCTAGAATAACAAAATGTTTAATAATAATTAATAATAGTATATTTATATAATGGTTAATAGTTTACAAGTCCTGTCTTCCCAATATGATATTTAATAACCACATTTCACAAATTAGAAAACTGAAGTTTCAAGAAATTAAGTGACTAACAAAGTTGGGACTTAAACTTATCTAACTCCAAATTTAATGCTCTTTGAACAATATTCAGATATATTTAATTTTTTAAAAATAATTTTTGGCATATTGAACTAACAAGTATGAACATTTTATTTATAAAGAACAGGAAGAGTCTGTACATGAAACCCTGAATCTCCATTACATCTGGTTTTTAAAAGTATATTCTGACATTCTACACACTAGTTTCAAGGCAATCCAGTTTTTGTGTTTACCTCTGAACCTTTCTATTCTACAAACTTTTAAAAAGTTTTTAACATTCTTTTGTCTCACTATCACTACCTATGGTTCCCTGTTCCCTAAATTTTTTTCATACAAAACCCTCCCTTTTGGAATTATCAGCATAGTTAGTCAAAACAAAACCCACATGCTTAAGTCTTTCAGAGGGACTTTTCTTTACAAAACTGCAGTCTCTGAAAAATTCTTCTCTTCATTCATTTCTTTCACTTTGCATCAGATAATATGTCTTCCCAGATTTTTCTGAATCTAGCTTTTTTATAATTTCTTTTGATACAATAATAGTTCCCTATTATTTAGCATAATTATTCCTTTATTCCCTATTGATGAACAGTTCTTTACAATAAATATCTTGTTATACATAAGACCTAAAACATGAATCCCAAAGTAATCAAATATAATCCAGAATTAGTTTTATTTTGCAAGGTTTACAATTGTTTGATTTGGGGAGTTTTATATATAGGAAGTAGCACATATACAGAACAATATGATGGCAACTGGCAAAGAATTTTATTGCTCTTAAATATAAAGACAATTACTATGTATTGATACCTGCATCTAGCTCAATGATGTATATATATTTTCCTTAAATTTCTATTTTGAGACGGAACATTTACAAAAGAGATCTAAAAACTTCCTTTCCCTTTGAAGTTACAAAAACATGAAATACATAAATCAAAGTAATCATCCTCTGAAGTATCCATATCCGTACTATCAACCATAAACAAAGATTTCAAACTCTGTTAGATTACTAAAAAAAGCCACAGGCATTTTACTTTATCTGTTAACTATTTACCTCTCTTACATTAATATATTTTGAGGAATAAGTTATTTAGAAAATTAAATATCATTACAAAATAAACTTTCTATATTAATACCACATTTAGAATCCTTTAGGGGGGCAGAGACAAGATCGCAGAGAGAAGCTTTCCCTGAGCTCTTCTCAGCTCTCCTAAAAAATCTTAATTAAACCACTAAATGGAGATAGGACCCCAAAAGACAGAGTAGAACAAATTTAACAGCTTGAGATATCTTCGAGGAACTTAGGAAAGGTTTGTCTCACTCAGATTAAAGGAGAACATGGCTCATCCCAGGGGAGGGTGGTGAATCTAGCAGGAGGCTCTCAGTTCTAGCACAGATCAGTAACTGAGATCCAGTTTAACAAGTGAGTGGCACAGCAAACCACCTGAGAGACCCAGCATGGAGGCCAAATTGTGAGCCCCAGAACCACAGTGCAACTGGTGCCAGACAGCATAATGGGGAAGCCTTTAGCACCTGAGGCTACTGCCCACAGAAGGTCAGGGAGCAGGCCGCTGACCCCGAGCCCAAGAAGCTTGGGACAATGCCCTCCTGTGGCTCAGGAGCAGAGTTCAATTTCAAAAACCATAAACTAGGCTAAAAATGAGTAAAAAACAGAAAAAAAGCCTTAATCATTGAAAGCTACTATGGTGATAAAGATGATCAAAACACCATTTCAGAAGATACTGGAAAAAGGCCTTCATGTGAAGCCCCAGAGTAGAATATGAATTAGTCTCAAGCCCAAAAGTTGTCTTGAAAGAGCTCAAAATGGGGTGGTTAGGTAGTGTAGTGGATAAAGCACTGGCCCTGGAGTCAGGAGTACCTGGGTTCAAATCCAGTCTCAGACACTTAATAATGACCTAGCTGTGTGGCCTTGGGCAAGCCACTTAACCCCTTTGCCTTGCAAAAAAAAGAAAAAAGAAAGAGCTCAAAAGAGATTTTTAAAATCAAGTAGAAAAATTGGGAAAAGAAATGAGAGGTATGCAAAAGAGGGACAACAGCTTGGAAAAGAAAGGATTGTAAGTGACTAAAGAAAATAATTCCTTCAATAATACAACTGGTCAAATGGACAAAGAAAACAACTCTTTAAAAAACAGAATTGGGCAAATGGAAAAAGAAAATCACTCCTTCAAAAATACAACTGACGAAATGGAAAAGCTAACTGAAGAAAACTATTCCTTAAAAATTGTAATTGGACAAGTGTGAGTTAATGATTTTATAAGACATCAAGGAAACAGTTAAGCAAAATTAAAAAATGAAAAAAAAGAAGAAAATGTAAAATACCTCATTGGAAAAACAACTAATCTAGAAAATATATCCAGAAGAGATAATGTAAGAATTACTGGATTACCTGAAAGCCATGATCAAAAACAGGAATGAGATGATCAGTGTTGGAAGGGATATGGGAAATCTGGGACACTAATACATTATTGGTGGAACTGTGAACTCATCCAACCTTTCTCGAGAGCAATTTGGAATTATGCCCAAAGGGCAACAAAACTGTGCATACCCTTTGATCCAGCAATACCATTACTGGGTCTACAGCCTGAAGAGATGATGAAAAAGGGCAAAAACATCACTTGTACAAAAATATTCATAGCAGCCCTGTTTGTGGTGGCAAAGAATTGGAAATCAAGTAAATGTCCTTCAATTGGAGGATGGCTTAGTAAACTGTGGTATATGTATGTGATGGAACACTACTGTTCTATTAGAAACCAGGAGGAAAAGGAATTCAGGGAAGCCTGGAGGGATTTGCATGAACTGATGCTGAGTGAGATGAGCAGAACCAGAAAAACATTGTACACCCTAACAGCAACATGGGAGTGATGATCAACCTTGATGGACTTGCTTATTCCATCAGTGCAACAATCAGAGACAATTTGGGGGTTGTCTGCAATGGAAAATACCATCTGCATCTAAAGAAAGAACTGTGAAGTTTGAACAAAGACCAAAGACTATTACCTTTAATTTAGGGAAAATAATCATTATCTTATTATGTAATTTTGCTATCTCTTATACTTTATTTTTCTTCCTTAAGGATATGATTTCTCTCTCATCACATTCAATTTGGATCAATGTATACCATGGAAACAATGTAAAAACTAATAGACTGCCTTCTGTGGGGGATGGGGGGAGGTAAGTAAGATTACGGGAAAAACTGTAAAATTAAAAATAAATAAAATCTTTCAAAAATAAAAAATAATATCAGCTTAAAAAAATAGGAACCTAGAAGACATCTTTCTTTTTTTTGGGGGGGGTTGCAAGGCATTGGGGTTAAGTGATTTGTTCTAGGTCACACAACTAGTAAGTAATTATTAAGTGCATGAGGCTGCATTTGAAATCAAATCCTCCTAATTTCTAGGCCATGGCTCTATCCACTGCTCTACCTAGCTGCCCCTGGAAGATACCTTTCAAGAAAATATCAAGAGAAAACTGCCCTTGATATCCTAGAACCAGAGGGTAAAATAGCAAGAATCCACCAATCACCTCTGAAAAGGGATCACACAATGAAAAGGACAAAAATATTATAGCCAAATTCCAAAATTATCCAATTCAAGAGAAAACACTACAGGCAGCCAAAGAGAAACAATTCAAGGAGCCAGAGTCAGGATTCCACAGGACTTGGCAGCTTCAGCATTAAAGGATCATAGGTCCTGGAATATGATGACATTCTGCAGGCCAAAAGAGCTTGGATTACAACCAAGAATCAACTAACCAACACAACTGTTTAAAAAAAAAAAAGTTAAGGGGGGGGGGGCGGCTAGGTGGCACAGTGGATAAAGCACCTGCCCTGGAGTCAGAAGTACCTGGGCTCAAATCCAATCTCAGACACTTAATAATTACCTAGCTGTGTAGCCTTGAGCAAGCCACTTAACCCCCATTTGCCTTGCAAACACTTAAAAAATAAATAAATGAATAAAGTAGGAGAGAGAGAAAGAGAGAGAGAGAGATCACTGAATTGGGCATGTAACTTAAGAAGCTAGAAAAAGAACAATTAAAAATTCCGAATTAAATTCCAAATTCTAAAAATCAAAAGAGAAATGAATGAAATTGAAAGAAATCTATTGAATTATAAAAAGAATAAAATGTTTGTTTTATAAAAAAAATTAATAAAATATACAAATCTTTCATTATTCTGATTTAAAAAAAGAAAACCAAATTACAATAAAGCAATGAAAAGGGTGAATTCACTATCAATGAGCAGGAAATGAAATTGAGAACTACTTTGCCCAACTATATGCCAATAAATCTGACAATATAAGTGAAACACATGAATATTTATAAAAATATTAACTGCCCAGATTACATAAAGAGGAAATAAAATATTTAATGCCATTACAAAAAAAAGCTGAACAAGCCATTAATGAACTCCCTAAGAAAAAAATCACCAGGACCAACCAGATGGATTCAGAAGTGAATTCTACTAAACATTTAGAGAACAATTAATTCAAATTCTATATAAACTACTTGAAAAAATAGGCAAAGGAGCTTTGCCAAACCCTTTTAAGACACAAATATGGTGCTGATACGTATAATAGGAAGAGTCAAAAATAGAGAAAGAAAATTATAGACAATTTCTCTAATAATATTGATGCAAAAATTTTAAATAAAATATTAACAAAGAGATTACAGCAACTTATTATTAGGATATATATTATAATCAGGTAGGATTTATGCCAGGAATGCAGGGATGGTTCAATAATGCAATATTAGGAAAACAATCAACATAATTGACCATATCAATAACAAAACAAAGAGAAATCATGTTATTATCTCAATAGATGCTGAAAAAACTTTGGACAAAATGCAGCATCCATTCTTATTAAAAAACACTAGAGAGCATAGGAATAACTGGAGTTTTTTCTTAAAATAATAAGTGGCATTTATCTAAAACAACCAGTGAGCATTGTATGTAATGGGGACAAATTAGACATATTCCCAATAAGATTAGGGATGAAACAAGGAAGCCTGTTATCAGCACTATTATTCAGTATTGTATTAAAAATGTTAGCATTAGCAATGAGAAGAAAAAAGAAATTGAAGGAATTAGATTAGTCAAAAAGGAAACAAAACTATCTCTTTGCAGATATGATGGTATTTTTAAAAGAATCCTAGGGAATCAACTAAAATAGCAACTTCAGCAAAGTTTCAAGAGTTTCAAATAAGCCAATATAAATCATCAAAGCCCAGTAGAAAGATATAAAAAGAAAATTTCAATTTAAAATAAATGTAGATAACATAAAATACTTGAGAGTGTACAAACTAAGACAAACACAGAAACTATATGAACATAATTATTGTTCTTATTAGTAAAGATATCTTAAAAATAAGTTAATATAAACAGAAAACATCATGAATAACGTAAGCACCAGGGCAAATTTGTTGGTTATAAGAATCTAAGTGACACAGTAGATAAAATGTTGGATTTAGATTTATGAAGACCTGAGTTCAAATCTTTCCTCAGCTACTTACTAGATGTGAGGACCAAGGCAAGTCATTTAACTTTTCTCAGGCTGTTTCTTCATCTGTAAAATGAAGGAGTTGGAACCATTGGCCCCTAAGGTCCTTTCTAGCTCCAGATCTTTTTTTTTAATTTTTGAATACAAGAAGCAAGGAATGTGTGAAAACGCTAGACTAAAGGTTATATTTGCTAGGTTTTTTTTGAAAGCCAAAGCAAGGTGACAAGAAAAATAATATAAATAATATTTCATTTGGGGAATAATTCGATCACAGCACTTGCACTGAAGCAGGCCATAAAGTCAAAAGCAAATGCTGAATCCAAGACAATCAGAAACATATTTCAACTACTCCTGAAAACTGGAGACATAGACACTGCCTGCATTTACTTAGCCAAAAATACCAGTCAATTACTATTTCCAAAGTTAATCAAAATTCTATTGGCAGCTGAATAATTTTTTAACTGGCTTATATCATCACACAAATCTAAAGAGATTTCATTATCTTTTAACCTATGAAGTGAATAAACTACTATTAAAACTATTCCAGGTGGCTAGGTGGTGCAGTGGATAGAGCACCAGCCCTGGAGTCAGGAGTACCTGAGTTCAAATCTGGCCTCAGACACTTAATAATTTCCTAGCTGTGTAGCCTTGAGCAAGCCACTTAACCCCCATTGCCTTGCAAAAAAAAAAAAAAAAAAAAAAAAAACAAACCCTTAAAAAAAAAACTGAGGAAGAAGAGAGTTCAGTCCAGACATAAGAGACAAGCTGTACAAAAGTTTAGAAGCAGAGGATGGAATGTTATGTGTAAGGAATAGAGAGAAGTATCATTTAGCTGATTGTAGAGTGCAAGAAAAGGGATAATATCCAATAAGACACGAAAAGAGGCTTTCAAACACAAAACTGATATTTTACTGTAGAGGAAATAGTGAGCCATTGATGTTAAGTAGGGAATGGCATGGTCAGATATACACCTAAGGAAATTACTTTCACTGTACTGCAGGGGATGTACTGGAGTGGGGAGAGAACTGAGGGCAAGAGACAAATCAAGAAACCACTGCAGTCATCTAGGAGAGAGATGATGAGGGCCTGAATTTTGTTGGGATATGAAAAGAGAAGGGACAAATTATAAAGAGAGATTGTGAAGGAAGAAACACCAGCATTTGACAATTGAAAATACGTGTAGAATGAAGGTAAGTAATGAGTCCAGGGAAATGACAGAGTTTTGAAAAAGAGACTGAAAGGCTGGGATGTTCAAAAGAAAAAAGGAAATTTGGTATTGGTCAGGGCATGGAGAAAAAAAAAAAGATTTGTTTTAAGCACACTAAGATATGTCCAGGACACACAACATGCAATGTTAAAAATAACTAGCGATATGGGACTGAAGTTAAAGGGAAAGATCAGAACTGGCTTTGGAGGTCCATTTGCACAGAGATGACAATCAAATCATAGGGTCTGACGAGATTACAAAGAAAGAGAATGTAGGATTAGAGAAGAGAGACTAGAACAGAATCTATGGTTAGGGGAATATATATGATGGGTCAAAAAAGGGCAAAGAGGAGCAGTCAGGCAAACCAGAAAAGAACAGTGTCACAAAAACCTTTAAAAACAGAGAAAGATTGGGGGCAGCTAGGTGGCGCCTAATAATAATAATCTGGCCTCAAACACTTAATAATTACCCAGTTGTGTGGCCTTGGGCAAGCCACTTAACCCCATATATATGCCTTGCAAAAACCTGAGAGAGAGAGAGAGAGAGAGAGAGAGAGAGAGAGAGAGAAAATAAAGAGTCACAGTATCAAAACCAACAAATAGGTATGAAAGATGAGGACTGAGAAAAGATTATCAGATTAAGCAATCAAGATAAGAAAGCTATGAAGGTGTCTGTGAAGGAAATGACAGAACAAATTGTTGGTAATGAATTTCCTCTCTATACCTAATTGTAATTTTCAAAAAAAATTGAGAAAATAGGGGTTCCAATCTTACCTCTAGCATTACCCAGGTTCAAGGTCTTGGGAAAATTATTTAATATCTCTGTCTACTGACATTTATAAAACACTCTAAGCAGGTTTAGAAAACAGGTGTGGGGACGGCAGAGACAGGAGAGAGAACATCAAAAGCACAGAGGAAAGATCAATTTGGCTGAGCAGCAGGACAGGAAGGGAGGTAGCATCTAATGAGGCTAGAAAGAAAGGCTGAGCCAGAGGGCGAAGGGTTTTAAAAACTAAGAAAACAAGCTTATTTTTTTTTTCGGTGCAATACAAAACCAATGGAGTGCCTAGAGGAGTAACAGGGTCAGACTTGTACCTATGAAGGAAACCTCTTTGACAAAAGGCTAGAGGATGGACTGAAATGGAAAGAGAATCAAGTCAAGGAGACCAATTAGGAAATAAGTCACTTCAATAATGTTAAGTGAGAGGCCTGAACTGAGTAGAAAGGGGTTGATTTCCTAATGGATAATTAAAGGATATGAACAGGCAGGTTTCAGATGAAGAAATTAAAGCTTTATCTATAGTCATATGAAAAAATACTCTAACCATTGATTAGAGAAATGCAAATCAAAACAAATCTAAAGTACATCCTCATATCTACTAGATTGGTTAATATGACAAAAATAGAAAATGCTAAATGTTGGAGGGAATATGGGAAAACTGGGGCAATAAAGCACCCTTAGTAGAGTTGTAAACACAGACAGCTAGGTGTCGAAGTGGACAGAGCACTGGGCCTGGAGTCAGGAGTATCTGAGTTCAAATCCTGTCTCAGACACTTAATAATTACCTACCTGTGTGGCCTTGGGCAAACCACTTAACCCCATTACCTTGCAAAAAACCAACAATAACAAAAAAGTAGAGTTGTAAACTGATCCAGTCTGTGTATTTTTGTTTGTTTTGTTTTTTGTGAGGCAATGGGGTTAAATGACTTGCCTAGGGTCACACAACTAGTATCAAGTGTCTTTGAGAACAAATTTGAACTCAGGGCCTGCTGACTGCAGGACTCATGCTCTATGCACTGAGCCACTTTGCTGCCCCTGAGCCAAGCATTCAGGAGAGCAATTTGAAATGAGGGCAAAATGGCTGTAAAACTGTGCATATCTTTTAATCCAGCAATATCACTTCTAGGTCTATATCCCAAGAGATCATAAAAAACGGGAAAAGGACCCACATGTCTAAAAATATTTATAGCAGCTCTTTTTATGGTGGCAAAGAATTGGAAATTAAGAGGATTACCATTAAATGGGGAATGGCTGAACAAGTTGTGATATATGAATTTAATGTTCCTATGAAATAAAGAATAGGATGTTTTCAGAAAAACCTGGAAAGAATTACTTGAACTAATGCTTGGTGAACTGAGCAGAACCAGCAGAACATTGAATAAAATAAACAGCAACACTGTGAAATCATCAACTATAAAATATTCAGCTGCTCCCAACAATACAGTGATAAAAGACCTGTGATGGAAAAAGCCATCCATACCAGAGAAAGAACTATGGAGTTTGAAATGTAGTCCAAAGCAAACTATTTCCACTTTTTAAATTATTTTTGTATTTTCTTCCTCTTCATTTTCCCCTTTTGTTTTAACTCTTCTCTTTTTTTAATTTAAGGCAACAGGGTTAAGTGACTTGCCCAAGGTCACACAGCTAGGCAATTACAAAGTGTCTGAGGTCAGATTTGAACGCAGGTCCTCTTGATTTCAGGGCTGGTACTCTCTCTATCCATTGTACCACCTGGCTACCCCTGACTCTTCTTTTATAACATGACTAATATAGAAATGTTTAACATGAGAAAAAAAAAGAAGGGATTGAGTTGGAGAGGCAAGACTGAGGTAAAAATGGCAAGACCTAGCAACTGACTGGATATGGGGGAGAGAAAAGTAAGAAGTGAGAAAACTCTAAAGTTATATCTCTGGAAGACTGGGAGAATAATAGTACCATTAAATAGCAGCTCTCTGGAAGAAGACTATGGAAAAGAATTACAAGAGCATGGATGAAATGCCATCTATATTGTTAGAGGGAATAATCAGTCTAAGAAGATCAAGCATCAATGGCAATTTACAGATGAGGAGATCAAAGCAATCCATAGCCATATGAAAAATTGCTCTAAATCATTAATTAGAGAAATGCAAAATAAAATTTCTCTGAGGTACCACCTCACACCTCTCAGACTGGCCAATAGGACCAGAAAGGACAATGATCATTGTTGGAAGGGTTGTGGGAAATCTGGGACACTATTACACTGTTGGTGGAGATGTGAACTCATCCAACCTTTCTGGAGAGAAATCTGGAACTATACCCAAAGGGCAAGAAAAATGAGCATACTCTTTGATCCAGCAATTCCACTACTGGGTCTATACCCTGAAGAGATGATGAAAAAGGGTAAAAACATCACTTGTACAAAAATATTCATAGCAGCCCTGTTTGTGGTGGCAAAGAATTGGAAATCAAGTAAATGTCCTTCAATTGGGGAATGGTTTAGCAAACTGTGGTATATGTATGTCATAGAACACTATTGTTCTATTAGATACCAGGAGAGATGGGAATTCAGGGAAGCCTGGGGGGGATTTGCATGAACTGATGCTGAGTGAGATGAGCAGAACCAGAAAAACACTGTATACCCTAACAGCAACATGGGAGTGATGTTCAACTTTGATGGACTTGCTCGTTCCATCAGTGCAACAACCAGGGACAATTTGGGGCTGTCTGCAATGGAGAATACCATCTGTATCCAGATAAAGAACCATGCAGTTTGAACGAAGTTCAAGGACTATTCCCTTTAATTTAGGGAAAAACATATCTTATTGTCTGATCTTGTTATCTCTTGTGCTATTTATTTCTTCCTTGGGGATGTGATTTCTCTCTAGTCACACTTAATTTGGATCAATGTACAACATGGAAACAAGATGGGGACTGACATATTGGGGGGGAGGTAAAATTGGGAGAAAAATTGTAAAATTCAAATAAAATCTTTAATAAAAAAATAATAAAAAGGTCAAGCATCTAATGAAATATTGAAACTGTTGTGGTTCTATTTGGTACAACTTAGGATGAATATATATTTATCACACTGGGCAACAGCAACAGTTTTGTTCCATATTTATACTTACAGAAACTTATGAAAATAAACTTTCAGAAAAATCTTTCAGATAATCTATTTCAATCACTGCTCTATGCTAATCCTAATACACAGCCATAACTATACAGACACAAATAAATATTCTGTATGTACATCTTAATAGGCAAGATTTATGTTCTGTAAGTCTATTTAAATATCATCCAAAGCATAAAACCTCATCATTTATGCAGCAAATCATTTATAGAAATACTTCTTTAAAAATTGCTTCAAACTATTTGACATATAAAATGAACTGTCACATTGCTCACTTATCAAGTTATTACTAGAATGTCATAAAATTTGATGCTTCTCAAATATAAGGGGAAAAAACTTAAAATACAAGTGGTATGCAAAGCAAGATTATTCATATCACACAGAAGCTGTATTACACTTGGTAAAAACGTACTTAACTCACTACTGGTAAAACCTCTAATTCAGGAAATTAATGACAATTTTTACTACTGTAATAATAACCCAAGTTCTTTTGCCATCATTTGATTTTTCCTTCTCATTTCATAAGTTTAGAAACAGCAATTTTCCTTCTGAATACTTTTTCATTTGCTATAAAATAATTTTTTATTGGCTGTTTCTTAAGAGCAGCTGCCAATTTGCTTATTCATTTATTTCTCAAATATTTATGAGGCATCTATTGCAGCATGCAAGAGACTATATTAGGTATTCTCTCCAGTCCTTCATGTAGTTAGTCTAGACTATCCTTGTAAGCAGTATCAGGGCCAAAGCTAGGGAAATCATCTAATCCAAAATCCCTATTTTATGGATGAGAAAACTGAGTCCCAGAAAAGTATAGTACTTTACTTAAAAATATTTCACAGCAGCACAACTGGGTCTAGAAGCCAGAAGTCTTTGTACATTATCCAATTCTTCTTATATTAAATCATTTTTTAAGAACCTCCTATAGACAAGAGGGTTTTTCAAATATATGGACCCTTTTTTAATATATAAAAAGATCCTTGGACTCCCCACTACAAAATATTAGACTACTAGAATCTGTTGCTTGAGAAAGTACAGTGGCAAAAAGCTAATATGAAGTCAATCTTGCTTTTAAATGAATATGTATTTTGGCAATCACAGCAGTATCTACATTATCTGAAACCAGTATTATAAATTTTCAAGAGACATATTTCAGCCTTCAGAAGGCACATTTGCTTATTTATAGATTCATATGTTTTCACTGAAACTTTGAAATAATTCTTTAGTTTCCCAGGAGTCTATAGTCCACAGGCTGGAAACCACTTTTATAGATTAACACAGGCCATTCAGAAAATGGACCTCAAACATTCACTTGGAGAGAACTACCAAAATAGCTTATAACTTAATACCCACCCTGTTGGAGCTGTCTTCTCTGTAATTCACAAAATATTCCTCTTAGCAAATGTCACTCTTGGCACTTCTAAACTTTAATCATCTATTTATCCATCTCAAAATTTCTGGAAAATGTATTACTTCTCCACAATTTTAAATAATTATTCCTTAATTGTACAATTACCATATTTCCCGGTGTATAAGGTACAACTTTTTGGGGAAAATTTGGGGTCTAAAAACTGGGAGCAGCTTATACAGTAGTTAGAGACTTTTTACTTACATTTCCTGCTTTTTCCCACTTGTTATCTTTGCTCTCACTGCTTTGCCTTCTTACCAGTGTATTAGATACTGTTTTGCCACAACCTGCCCAGAAATGTCTTGCCCAGTGCTGAATTAAAGTTAAAAGTGATCCAATTTGCAAAAGTGAATGGAAATCATGTTGATGAACATCAGTTTGGTCCTCCTCCAACTGAGAAAACAATCTGAGACTGGCTCGAGGAAGAAGAAACCCTATTGAAGACATCACAGCAGAAGAAGGCCATGAGAGGCAAGTCATCAAAATGGCCTGATGTAAAGAGGGAATTGAAGAGATGGATTGAAGAGCAAAGGGCAATTAGAATTCCTGCGTCCATAGGACGGTTCAACAGGAGTCAAGAAAGAAATGCTGATGAAAAAGAAATGACTAATTTCAAAGGAGGATACAATGAGTGCTTCAGGTTCATGAAACAGAATGGACTAAGCATGTGTCCGTCCACGCACCAGACTTGACCAGGGAGTGCTTGTGGTCAACCACAGACCAAAGCACAGGCAAGGAGAGCAAGCAGAGCCTCTCCTAAGAGAGTGATTAGTCATCAAACACAAATGAGGATGAGCTCATGGATGGGAATTCTGACAGTGATGAGGAGTTGTATGAATTTTATGATGAATAAAACTTGTGTTCAATAATTTTATGTTATACATTTTTTTTCAAATTTCAGAGAGTAGAGAAAATACTAGAAATGGGTGAAATGGAACACAGGAAGTCCATTTAAAAAACAGCTTGGATAGTCTAGGTGAGAGGCAATAGCAACCAAAAATAAGGTGGTGGAATTGAGAGTGGAAAGAAGGGGACAGATCCCAGAGATGTTAAGGAAGCAATTAATCAACAACTGGATGGAAGAGGGGATAAGAAGCCAGAGAGGAAAAGATGACAGTGGACTTTTGAGGCTGAATGACAGGGAAAAGAATAATTATTGCCATCAAGAGAAATAGATATGTTTGAAGTATATGTAGGCAGGAGATGATGAAATTCAATATGAAACAATCTAAAGCTGAAGTTCCAATGAATATCAAAGTGGAGATGTTCAGCAGAAGTTAGTTATCTCCTCATCAAACCCTTAGAGCTAGAAAGGACCCTAAAGGACATTAATCCATCTTATCAAATTATGGATGATGAAAATAAGGACCTAGAGAGAATCATTGTCTTATTATCCAAGGTCAGAAAAGTAGCAGAGCCAAGATTAAAATCCAGGTTCCCTGACCTCAATGTACTATTGTAGGAGCTATCTCTTTAGTTGCATATTTTAAATAATTCTTACAAAAAAAGTTGTAGATATTAGCAGCGTCTTACCAGGAATTCATATGCAAATTTCTTTGTACATATTTTCTTTTTCCTGATATTTTCTTGTAATTACCTTGCTACAAATAACTAAAAATTACAGTAAATACAAGTAATTTCAAGACTTCCACTACCTGAGTATTATCCAGTGGGAGTTACTTTTTCAAAGTATTACTAATATGACTTGATTTTTGTTATTTTAGAATATATGAACAGACAACCTTTATTTATTTCTTCTCTCATCTAACAGCTGGACAAGTAACCTACTTTTTCTGGATGTTAATATGATTATTATGGAATTACCATCAGAAGCAAGATAGATTTTGTGCCTAAAGTCAATCTAAGATTCGGAATGTTCCTAACTTTAAATGCTTAAAAAGTCAACAGAAAAAATTTATTAATCATTGAATGAGTTAATTCTATTGAACCAACAATAGTTCTCTATAATAGAATACTACTACACTGCCCTTGAAGCACTGTTCATAAGTGTTTAAATTAGGACTGATAAAGCAGTAAACTTGGATCCATTTCCTTAGTCAATTTAGAATTCTTTCAGAGATTATAAATTCAAGAATTATCTATTTAAAAGCTGAATTAGGTTCAAGATAATATAAGTTAAATATATGGAAGCAACCTATATTTGTATATGTTCACAAATCATTTTCTACTCTGCGACTTTAGATTCCTTAAATAAAAGTTCCAGGGTAGACTACAATGAAAAATAATAAGATTACTGTCAGCTTCTTTTTAGCCACCAACTCCTCAGAGAAAATAAGGCTTATAAATAGATAACTAAGTTTTGCTGAATGGAGTATTTGATGGGCCAAAAAAAGCAGAAGGTAGTCCTCATCTGGCTCACTGCCCAATTCAAAATCTAGGGAAGCTATAAGCTAAACAATACTCTCTTAAATGGAAGAAAAAATGTTATTTTCTTGCACATGGAAAGTTTAACTTGTGTAATCAAGAAACAACCCCACAAAGATGTAACCCAAAAAATGTCCTGGTTTGAAACAAATCTTTTCAATTTGTGGTATTTCAATTCCCTTAAACTTGGAGGTTCAGAGGTAAGAAAATAAATTGGACTAAAGTCTTTGACATTAAATGTGAATGAATAATCATATTAAACAGCACTGAATATTAAAGTATAGTTTTGTATGTCATCATGCCATGAGATATTACAATAATCAGTACTTATACAGTATAAAGTAAGAATGATGTTCCCACAGGTAAACAATTCAAATTCTCTTTATGAAGGAAATGAAAATGACAAATTAAAAAGCTTAACACAAAGTGATATACAAAAAATGATTCAGAGAGAAAGTAAAAGCAACCAACATGAAAGATCTTTCCATTTTCTGTGAAAAAAAAGCAGATAATGAAGTAGCTAAAACCAACATACATGTGAATATAGCTACTTGTCATCTTGGTTCATTTTAAAGTCTGCTCTCCTAATACAGATTTTTTTCCCAATTGTGAGCAATCAATGTCATAAGAGACTAGTTTGAGTTTTTAAGGCAGCACATTAGCTCTGTCAACAATGACTAAGGAAGGCAGACTGCTTCCTCTCTCAACCACTCCTACTTGCACATTTTTCTATGTAAATTTCCAATAATGGTAAGAATTAAAAGACTGAAGAATCACCACAAATGCTAAAAGTTCAGATTAACCTCCACCATACTGTAGTACAAAGTCTTGAGTGTGATTCCAGTAATATCAAAAAAGCAAGATCTTTATCATCTAGCAGTAAAGGCTCACATAAGTGCATTAAGGCAACTTACAATATTTTGCACATTGTCAAATTCATGAACTCACACAAAAAGAGTCCTACCATAACCCAGCGAGGTAGGTGCTATTTTTTCAGATGAGAAAAAATGAGGCTGAGTGAGATTAAATAACTTGGCCAGTGATATAGCATGTAAGTATGAATATGTTATTTGTTTTTCCTCTCGAAGAAGACTGTGACAGACCCTGACAATGACCAGATCTTTGCCTCCTGAGAAATTTCATGTGCTCTGCACTGATTAGAAAAACACAGAGGCAGCTAGGTGGCACAGCGGATAGAGCACCGGCCCTGGAGTCAGGAGGACCTGAATTCAAATCCGGCCTCAGACACTTAATAATTACCTAGCTGTATGGCCTTGGACAAGTCACTTAACCCCACCCATTGCCCTGCCAAAAAAAGAAAAAAGAAAAACACAATAACCTCGTTGGCATCTATTTAGCACTTCAAGGTTTCCCAAATGCTCTCTTCATAAGAATTCTAAGCAGCAATACTGCATGTATAATTAACCCTATTGGAAAAAAATGGATAACCCAGTCAAGAGTGATTAAATAATGTATCCACCACCATAAGTGAGAGGGCAGGTCAGCTTGACCCATGTTCTGGGCTCTTTCCTCTAAAACTGTCAGTTCCCCTTCTAAACAGACAGCTGTCACCTGGAGCTCATGTTACCTGCCCTATTTCTGGAAGCTAGTCAAAGGAAGAATCAAGACAAGCAGCCATCTGACGCACATTATCCATTACATTCTGCTTCCCAGGATTGTTGAAGACATAGCATACCTTTAGCTGTTCTTTATTATGGCAACCTAGTACTTAACAGACAAAAAAAAAATCATCAATAGAAGCAAAAACATATAACAAACAGTACCTCAGCTTCCCCACACTCAGCCGCTGTATCCTTGTGTATGGCCATTTGATACTTGGCATATAAAGAGAATGACTGGCAGAAGGACGACTTGAACTCTGGGTCCTCAAAGGAAACAGGTACTAACCTCACCTTCAGAGCAAGGAAAATACAGGTATATTATAATGAATTTTTTTCTCGAATGATATGCTTCTGAAGGTAAGGCTAGTGTAAGATCTCCTCAACTCCACTTCCAAAGCTCAACACTGGAATCTTACCTAAAATGAAGGTTTAAGTGGCATACAACCTAAAGGGCTACCTTTATGAAACTCTTAACTCACGTGTTAAATCTCTTTAAGGATCAAGTCTCTATCTACTATTTGTTTCTGTTCACGTCTATTGACAGTTCTGTTTACAGTGAACATTCAATAATTAAATATCTGCTTAGCATAATGGCAACATACTCAGCTTCTAATATGTTCTCCCTCCAGAAACATTAATTTTGTCTAAAGGATTTTTAAAATTATTTGATTACCCAAACTATGAAGTTGTCAGGATACTATGACTTCCAATAATCTACCTTATTTATCTAGTTTCACTCAGGTTTTCACAGATGGCACCATAAACAAAATAATTTGGTAGGTCTGCACTGCTTCTGCTTGATTATTTTTAAGTATGGGTACAGAATGTTTACCAGGTTTTATATAAATTCCATGCATGTTATGGAGATTTGCATCAGGAGTCTGAGATAATTTCCTGAGTATAAAAAGCAGGATTATAAAGATTATCACTAACCATAATTTAGATGTATCTAAATACACGAACCTTATGTAAAGTAAAATTATGTACTTTGTGTGGCACATACCATTTTGAGGTTATATATCACTGGTATCTGATGAAATTTGCACTTCCAGAATGTCCAGTAGTTGGATAATTCTATCTCTCTGAAGATTTGCTTCAACAGAATAATAGCATCATATACCATAAAATAAACTTCGCTCTTTAACCCAGAATTCACACAATGGTATTAGCTGTAGGGGGAAGTTCAGAATGACCATAAAAATTATATTTGGCTTTCTGACCTGGCTTACAGTTGGTTTATCAGGTGGGTCCTTGTGAATAACCATCTGGTAACGTTTATAGACCTGGTAAGACTCCTGAAATGTGGCTTTGAACTGGGAACTTGGTGGGGATGATCTCACCACCCTCACCTTCAGAAGGAGTTGAAAAACAATTACCATTAATAAAACAAATAGTAATAAATTACTCATACCTTAAAATAACTGAAATTTTTTTAAATTTTAAAACAAGCACATATTGATAACATTAAAATGTCATTTAATAAAACACTAAAGCTAAATGAATAAACTTTTATATTTATTATTTCTGTCAACACAAGAGCCATATACATTATAGGAGGCACTCTAAATTTCTGCTTGCTAGTTCTGAAGTTAATGGAGGTATGTTTATTTAATCAAAACTATTACATCTCAAGGGGCAGCTAGGTGGCACAGTAGATAAAGCACTGGCCTTGGAGTCAGGAGTACCTGGGTTCAAATCTGGCCTCAGACACTTAATAATTACCTAGCTGTGTGGCCTTGGGCAAGCCACTTAACCCCATTTGCCTTGCAAAAAATCCTAAAAAAAAAAAACCAAACTATTGCATCTCTAACAAGGATTTAAATTAAGCATGGCTTCCAATTTTGATATCTGGATATCAATTAAATACATCAGTATGTCCCTAGAGTAACCTCAGAAAACAAAAAGACTTTCAATATGATCTAGTTAAAATGTTGTTTCTGTAATATAAAATTATAGAAAAGACCAACAATTTTTATTAGTGTTATTTATCAGAAAATTACACAAAAAAATCCATTAAAATTTGAATATTAGGATAAGTATTTTAAAATGTTTGAGGAAGGAGAAAAAATTTTTAAAATCAACATTTTTACCTGTAATAACTAAGAATTGCTGATTTGTATATTAATTTTTAGATTTGGCTTTTACAACATTTTATCCTAATACAGGTTATTTAGGAATTATTTTTATGTATCATATATATGAACAATTTGAAGTTTAATGCCTAAGATGCAAACGATGTTTATCCATTTCAATCCTTCAGTTTTATAGATGTAAAATACTGAGATTGAGAGTAGTGTCATGATTTGCCCAAAGTTGCTGACCCAGGATGTAAATCCCAGATTCCTTACAAGGGGTCTCCTCTGAAGTTATTACAGATTACACCAGAATGGTATTTTTCAAAAGGATACACAAGTATGGGCCCCTTTAACATACACAGAGGCCCTCTAGGTCATGAAGTGCAATTTAACTTTTAAGCATTTTTTCAAAAAGTACCTAAGTTTAGATATAAACTTAGATATAAATTATTGAGGTTATTATTTTTTTTAAAAAAAAGGAGAACTCTCTAGAGCAATAGTTCTTCAATTTGTTTTGTGTGTGACATGGATCCCTCTGACAGTCTGGTAGTCTTCAGACTCTTTCTTAGAATGTTTTTAAATGTGTAAAATAAAATAATTAGGATTAAAAAAGAAATCACTTTTACTAACATAAAAGATATCGATTTTTTTCTCCTACCCAAGTTCAGAGACCCACTGAAATTTAAACCATGAACTTCTATGGATCAAAGATTAAGAATCTATGGGTTCTCCAGAGGTCTTGGCTTCAAATCCCACCTCTGATGCTTTCTATATAACTTTGAGCAAGTCACTCCCCTCTGCCTCAGTTTCATCATCTGTAAAATGAGGGAGATGGATTACATACACTTTTAAGGTTTCTTCTTCCTTTAGATCTATGATCCTTTGATTCCTTCAAATTAAAAATATAAGTCAGAATATCCAATTATATTCAGGTGGGGGAAAAAGGGAAATAAAAATATATAATAAAAAGAAAAAGTCAGTCATTGGCATTTTGTGAAAAATACAACAAATCCTCATATTCTAGGATAAGACACTCAATTCTAATAAGAAAAAGCTCAGTATTCACTATCAATTCAGCTGAGCCATTCAAAATATTTCAAAATTTAAGTTGTAACTAATTATCAAAAAGTATTCTCCTTAAAATGAGTATTTGACAACAATTATCAAAATATTTTGGAGTTTACAGGAGGATATTTTCTATGAAAAATAGCAGAGTACCCTATAATTAGCAAATTAAGAGTATTTGCCAAGGGAGAAAATTTTGATGCATTTGGTAATTATGCTACAGCACTTTCTTTTTGAATTTTTTATTTTTATTTTAAATTATATTGTAGAGGCTGTAAACAGAAACTGTGAAGTAGGATAAAAAGGAAGGATGACTTTTCTGTTAAAACCATCTCCCATCACTCCCATAACCCTATACATGATTATCAAATTTCCTCCTGACTCCACATTTGGCTATTTAATACTTCCTTGATGGAGTTTGGTATACTTTTGCTTTGGGTACTCTTTGAATGAATAATGTGAGTCACAAATAATGTAAGTCACAAATAATGTAACATGAATGACACAGGACTATATTTGCAAAAGTCAAGGCTAGTATACTTTTAAACTATATGAGACTGCTTTTAATAAAGGGAAGGATACAGAAATCTGATGCTTACAGACTCTGGTTGGTTTTTGTTAGAAAACCAATTACAAGTGCAGAATGAGGCACAGTTTTGCATATAAATGAATTGCTTTGTTTTACTTGACTGTTAAAGGAGGAAGAATTTCATTGAGAAGTGACAATAATGTAAAAAAAAAGAAAAGGGCACCAATAAAATCTTGGGGTTTTATTTTGCTGTTGTTTTTCAAAAGAAGGCCTGTGTGACCTCTGAAGCCCCTCAGGGAACCACGTAACCCCAGGAAAGAAAGAACTATATTGCCCTGGAACATCTAGAATAGTGATGATTCAAGGGTCAACCATTCTTCTTGGGAAAAAGAGTCAGAAGTTTTAAACAATACTGCATTCATGGCTCAAGAAGGGTTCGGAACCTCATATGGGCAAAAGACTGTAGAAGAACAAAGCTAGACCAGCTTTCAACTACCACTATAGATCGTTAAGAACTATACACATCTGTGGCAAAGGATTGATTCTCCATCAACCGCAATTCAGGAGACTCCCAAGTTTCAGATAGTATTAGAAGTCTGGACAGCTAACTAAGCAAAAAGATACCTATTGTTTACCAATTCCCAATTACTTACCCTTTGTGAGGAAGACTCACTTCTAAGATAATATCTTAAGTTGGGAGGAAGGCATTGTTCCCAAGGGAAATGGAAGTAACCAGAAGTTGTCTTAACTGTATCCAGGAGGAAATAAGGGGTTCTTTTTGTTTTTTTAATTTTCCAACAGGTAAAAAAAAGTGTGTACTAAATGACATATATTGTCAATCTGAGTATTTGTGGAAACTGAGATCCTCTTTTTTTTTTAATTAAATACAGAAGCATCCATGAGCCATATACTGATGCTACCAAGTAAGGATTATGAGCCAAAAAGATTTTTGAAAGACGTCTCCAGGGGCAGATAGGTGGCGTAGTGGATAAAGCACCAGCCTTGGAGTCAGGAGTACCTAGGTTCAAATCTGGTCTCAGACACTTAATAATAACCTAGCTGTGTGGCCTTGGGCAAGCCACTTAACCCCATTTGCCTTGCAAAAAAAAAACAACTAAAAAAAAAAAGATGTCTCCAAAATGAATTTAGTTTTTATAAACCCAGCATGGGCTTTATTGACCTCAAATTATGTCTTTGGGAGTGGGAGGTGGGACTCAATCAGAATGTTTATGACTGCAACTTCTGATGGAGGAGTTTGGTGTACGACTTCCAAGCTTTTTAACTATAAGGAAGAAGAAAAGCTGTTTCCTTTTTCTTTTAATTTTTTTTTTGTTGTGATCATAGTTGCTTTTCATTATGTTATAGATATAGCACTATGCTCCAATCAAAGCCTGGCTCAGACATTTAGTAATTGTGTGACCTTAAGTGAGTCATTTAAATTTACCAAACTGAGCTTTCAAAAGGGAATAACTTAAAGCACCTACTTCACAAGACTGCTGAAGATTAAAAGAGATAATGCTAGAAAGCTACATAAATGTTATTATTAAGGGGGGCTATTATTTTAGAGGGGAGTTTTAGTCATACCCTCTACTGTAGTTATGGTCAAAAACATTATTCTGCGAAAGTAATATGGAAACAAAGTATACCAGACTTTACCTAAAACTGTTTTTTCTTCATCCAAATAAGCTCTGCAAGAAAAAAGTAATTGTAGAACCCAAAAAAGATGTATTATATGTCTATTATGTATTAGATTCAAGAAAGAATAGTTAATAATAGACTCATAATAGTAGAAATTACCTATGTTTTGAAGCAAATTCCTAACTTTCGGAGGTAAAAATCCCTTTGTATCACTGTCAATCTGAGAATCTTTGGATAAACACTATCTGAATGATTTTGAAATTCCTAGAATTTCTATAATTACCACATACACACCCAATTCAAATTCATAATCCAAATTCAATTTTAACGTTTATTTTTGTCTGATTTTAACTAAATGGAAACCCTGTTATATAACAAAGAGTCAGAGCGCCCTCTACTGTAAATTATTTTCTTTTTATGGCTATATCTATCTCAAAAGACTTCTTATGACCTAAAGTTGTAGGTTGATGAGTTTTTTTCAAAAATAAGTAAATGCATAACAGCATTCCAAAACAGAAATTAAACTTTTAAATTTGGTAAACCTAAAATCTCTGCCATACTAGTTTGCTTTTTTTTTTAACATCATTCTTATTCAAATATCAGTCTAAATTTTCTAATTTTAACTGAAAGATAAAACTGTGAATAAAAAAATCATTATGTGAAATACCTCTAATCGATGTGCAGCATCCTCTGGTAAGATGTCAAAAATGAAATCTTCAATGTTTTTACGCTGATTTAATTTAGGTTTTTCTGAGGGCAAAAGTTGTGGTTCATGTTGAACTTGGAAACCTTCAAGTTTATCTGTTTGACTCTTCAGAATGAGTTTTTGCCTTTTCCTTTCTTTGCGTATATCCTTTGCTTTTCTACATGGAGGCTTACTCAAATCAGCCCCTTTGCCTAAAATGATCAAGATATATGTTGAGTTTCTCAAGGAAAAGAATGTTTCTCAAAAACACAGTAAAGTCTCCAGAGTATTCCAAAGTCTGAGACTGCTACTGCCAAACTGAATCAAATACTTGTAGAATCAGTGGACTGCCATTTTGTGGACCACTCTCATCTCCATCACTAGAATTTATCAAAGATATGAAGCTCAACACAGTGGCATATATAATACAGGATTTGAGAGACAGAAAGATGTAGATTTAGACCCCACTTCTGGTTTTACTAACTACTGCTTCTCTGCCTCCCTGGGTCTATTTTCTCATGTGCAAATTGGGGATAATGTGCCCACGTCACAGTTCAACTTCCCCAAAGCTGAAGTCATCTTGTCTGGGTTCTGAGTCAAAAACAAAGTAGGCCTAGTCAAGAAGAACCTAAAAGTCTAGTCCCATTTTGTTTGAATCCAGATTATTCTGGTCAACTGACCATCCCAGAAAATTTGACTGCTAAAAAGCAGATACAGAACTTTTCAACATTTAAATTTTACAATAGATTTTAACATTGAGAAAGTAGTAACTTTATGGCCTATATCAGCACAACTGGAAAAAATTACTTCACTCAGAAAATGCTTCTAGTCTTAATATACTGGTTAAAGAAATGCTAATTAAACACCTCAATTTCAGTTCTAAGGAAGTTTTACAAATTAAATTCTGGAGCAGGCTTAAAAATGAAATTTTTTTAAAGTTCTAATATGCAATTTCAAATTAGAAATGAAAAACTCAGAATATTTCCAAAAATTTCATGACTTATTTTTCTTATCTAATATACCAAATTATGTTATAAAAAACAAATATAAGAAACTACTAAATTAAAATTTTATGTAACCTACTACCTTTGGTATGAACTAATTCAGAAAGCATTAGTTTAAACTAATTAAGAAAGGACTAGGGGCAACTAGGTGGCGCCATGGATTGAGCACTGGCCCTGGAGTCAGGAGGACCTGAGTTCAAATTCGACCTCAGACACCTAATAATTAACTAGCTGTGTGACCTTGGTCAAGTCATTTAACCCTGTTGCCTTGCAAAAACAGAAACAAAGAAAAAACTATCTACTGATCATTTGTTTACCCATATTCTTATATAAACATTATCCTGAAAATATGTGCTCACATCCTAAACATCTCAATCTGGAATGTTTTTACAATTGTGCTTGGAGAACATATCAAGATTTCACCTTAGGAAAATCTAAATTTTTGCCATATTAGCCATGTAAGCCTTCTAAATTTACACAATGGATTGTATTTTTGTAAAAATGGCAATAGCGATCTCAGAAATCATTTTGCAATAGAAATAAATTATATGATAGATAATTAAGTTTTCAGGTCAAGTCAAAAGAACTTTAGTGTGGTGTACATATATACATATTATGTACATAAGCAAATATGGATATATGTATATATACAGACACATACATATATGCACATGCACACACACAGGTACATATATGTGCATATTTAAAGTGACTTAAGTTGTCCTCCCAATGCCTTGCCACAGACTATGCTAACAGAGAGTTTTACCCTACTGGAAAGGCTTCTAGGTCAAATGTATCTCTATCCTTTAAGCACTAGCTTAGTTCAGAAAGGTTCACACCAGCAGATTAACTACAAGGCAATAAATTTTCTTTCTGCCTCAAATAATTCAATAGTAGTTTTCTAAAACACAGAAGGATTATAATTTGCATATGGAGAAAGATCAACTCAAATTAAATTTCTAATGGTACAATAAAGCCTATATCAGTGTTGGTATCTGTGTATTAATAATGTTTCTATGAAAAAATACTTTGAGGGTTTCAACCTGGGACAAAAGAAACATCCATTGGGAGATTCAGACGGCACAGTGGATAGAGCACTGGCCCTGGAGTCAGGAGAACCTGAGTTCAAATCTGATCTCAGACACTTAATTACTTAGTTGTGTGACCTTGGGTAAGTCACTTAATCCCATTGCCTTAAAAATACATAAAAGTTAAAAAAAAAAAAAGAATGAACACACTAGAAGATATTTTCAAATCAGCAAGCTCCCTGGTCAGCCCTTTTTTCTGTTCTTCTATATGCCTCAGAAAGCCTATTTGCTTGCAAATTACTGGTATGGACTAGAATCTGCCTTCTTCCCTGGCTCTCAAATACTCCCACATCTACTTAATGCAAAGTAGATTTGGAAAACACAGCTCCTTTGGAGTGAAGAATAAGATAGGGCCCCTTGGTTGGGAAAGCAACAGCACACATTTGTCTCACAAATCTGTAATTCCACAGTTCAATTCAGTTTATCAAACATTTTTAAGTTAAAGGCATATTAAATAAAAAAAACCTCTCCTGACCTTAAAGAGCTTACATCATACTGGCCATATATATCTCAGGAAAGATAGGCACCTAAAATGAAGAAAGTGAATGATTCCAAGAGACAGAGGTAAGAAGGGAGTGCATTCCAGAGATGCAAAAGCACAGAAATGAGAGATGGAAATGTAGGTAATTGCAAGGAGATCAATTTGGCTAGAATCTAGAATGCATGAATGGGAAGTGTGTGACTTAAGATCAGAAAGGCAGTCTGGAATTTAGACTAGGAATGCCAAGCTGAGTAGTTTAAATTTTATCCTAAAAGGAACCACTAAGATTTCTTGAAGACAGAAGGGGCATAATCAGATTTTGCTTTAGGAAGATTATTGTAGCAACTTCTGGAGCACAGAACGGATTTAAGGGAGAGAATCATCTGAGCATTGATCCTGAGAATAGAGCTGGGAGTACCTAAGCATCAGTTGTTAAGGAAAAAAAAATTAATACTTGCTTAATTAATGGTTACCAAAAGGTAGCTCAAGGAAAAGTATTGTTTCTGACTTTTATTAAAAACGAGGAATAAGGAAAGATATTTTGATTGACAATATATCAAATTCATATACTGATGAGATATAACAGATCAGAGCTTTATTATATACAAATTAATACTGATAATTAAACTACTAACTTAAGCTGTTGTTCAGTGCCTATGTGACCATAGCAAAAAGGAAAAACATTCTTTCGACATAGTATGAGCCCAGGGCGACTAGGTGGTAAAGTGGATAGAGCACTGACCCTGAAGTCAGGAGTACCTGAGTTCAAATCCAGCCTCAGACACTTAATAATCACCTAGTTATATGGCCTTGGGCAAGCCACTTAACCCCATTGCCTTGCAAAAAAAAAAAAAAAAACCCTAAAAAAACCCAAAAAAACATAGTATGAGCCCAGTCTTCAGTACCTGGCTTGGGAGCTGAAGCAACAACTTTAACAGAACTTGATGGTTCACCAGACCCCAGTTTCTCTTTTTGAGCATGTGACTGATTTAATTCTTTAGTTTTCTTATCTTCCAATTTTTCTTCTTTCTTCTCTACTTCATTCTCTATGACTTCATTATAACCTTCACCAAGGGGTCTATGGTCAGAATGTATGTCCAACTTGCTTTTTAGAACAAAATCATCCATAACTGCATTATCCATTTGAGAATCCATGGGCTCTTCTACAAATTTGAAGAAAAAAATTGCAGTACTTTAAGATATCCAAACTTAAGATGAAAAGTATTTATCATGTGGCTATCATACACAAACTAATTATTCTTAAGTTTACTCAAAACAATAATTATTTCTAAATTTCGATGAAAAAAACTGAATCATAACATGCTAGCACTTGAAGGAGCCTTAAAGATCATTTAATCCAATTTCCTTCATTTTATAAATGAGACACTAATCTCAAAGTGATTTCCCCACTGTTACAAAACTAATGGAAGAGTTCGATTTGAAACCAGTCTCCTTTATGCTAAACCATCATTCCAACCACTATATAAGCTAAGACAATGATCAGTTTAAAAACAGAATGAATTACAAAATATTCACTTCTAAATCAATCTTTTAGAAATTAGAATACATTTTTCCCAAAGACGTCATATCATAAATGATAATAAATGATGATCATAAATACAAAAAAATTTATTTTACCCATATTATAGTTGGATTCTAATAATAGTTTTAAAACTCCCTGAACTCTGTAAAATCTACTGATAATAAAGTATTAATAGGATCGTGCCATTTTAAAGCTGGAAAGGAAATTGAGAAGACCTTTAAAGAATTAGATCAATTTATACAATGGCAACAACATTATAGGGAAAAACTTTGCAAGATTTTAGAATTCTGATCAATACAATGATAAGCCACAGCAGGCTGAAGGTAAGCCACGGCACTTACTTTCTATGTGAGAGGTGATGGGCTTAAAAATGCAGAATGAGATCTACACTTTTTAACATGACCAATGTGGGAATTTGATTTGCTGGTCTAGTAATATTTATATGAGGGTTTTCTTTTTCTTTTTTTAATTGTTCAACAGGGGTTAAGGTACAGCAGGGAAGAATTAAATCCTTATAAAAATAAAAACAAACAAAAATGTGTGAGAAAAATAAACCTAGTGAAATTGTAGAGGATCACAGGTGAAAAGTTAGTCTAACTGCTATTATTTCAGAAGAATAGGAAAAATCAAAACAGGTTCAAAGGAAAAACCACTACAAGGAAGCTAGGAATTCTGTTTTAATTTCTTTGTGCCTAAATATAAAAAAAAAATACATATTTCTACATCATAGCTAAGATTACCTAACTATCCATAAGAAGAATAAATTAAATTGTAGTCTTAAAAAAATACTAGTTTAGAACCATAATCTTACCTTCATTATTCCCTTTGGAAAATTCTCCTTTAGACAAAAACTTGAACATTTTCTTTAAAACTTTCTTATGAGATTTTGATGGTTGAAAATGTAAAGGTCGACATCTAAGAAAGCAAGTTAAGTTTAAAAATTATACTTCAATTTCAATCTAATACAATTCATTCTAAAATAAATAATGCCTAAATCTTCTGACCAGTTATATTCCTCTGAGTACAGAGAAATACTTACAAATATACCTAATGTCAAACTATCAAGTAACCATTTAGATTCTACAATTTATCACCAATTTTACTTTGTTACATCACTAGCAAAAATCTCCACAAAAAAAAGCAATAAAGGTTTATTTAAATTCTCAAAACAAATTTGTTATAAAAAAAAACTAGGAGAACAAATTGGCACTATTCTACAAAGCTAAATCTAAAAGGAAGTATAATACAGTAACTATTTTAAAAAATGTTATGACAGGCTAAATGCAAAATATTTTCTAATTTAATACTCCTTTAATAAGAAAATTGCATTCCCCTGTTAACTTTTTACATAAAAATGTAGCATAACACTTTGCAAAAAGTTTTCAAAAGTTACTTATCAAAATAAATGAATTAATATTCCCACCTTCCATAGAAAATAATTGCTTTAACTTGTCAAGCTCACAATAGGAGGGTAACAATTAGATCAGACCACTTTAGGAACAATAACAGTTTGCAAATCCTACTACTCTAATATCATGGATAAACTCAACACTAAATACTCCAAGAAAACAATTGTAAGACCAGTCTAGAATTTCCCTCTGGTGTGAAGAACCCAGCTCTAACATTAAGTCCCAAGTCAGGAAGCATGCTTTAAAAATAAGCAAATAAGAACTCCCCATAATGAAGTAGTATAGGGGACAGCAATACAAACAAAAAGAACAATCCCAAAATACCTACAAACAATGTCTTAGGAAAAAAACACTTACTGGTCAGAAATTCAACTAGAATTCTTAGAAGTGATAAAGCAAGGGTTTTAAAAAATAATTATAAAATACTCTTTAAAAAATAAATGTAATGATTACACTTACAAAATAAATTATAAAAGAGCTATTAAAGAAACAGAGAGAAAATTAACAGCTTGGCACAAGAGGTTTGCCCAAGGAAAAAAGTACCTAAAAAATCAGAATGGATCAAACAGAAGCCCATAATTGCATGAGGCACTAAGAAATAGTAAAACAATGTCAAAAGGCTGAAAAAATTGATGAAAATGAAAAGAATCTCATCACAAGAACAGGTGACTTGGAAAACAAACAAGACAAAAAGAATTTAAGAAGGCATTGGACTGGGGGCGGAGCCAAGATGGCGACAAGAGAGGATAGTCTCTTAGGCAGCTCTCATAAAACTTCTAAACTAAGGACTTTAACTAAATTTTCGAGAGACAGAACCCACAGAGGGACCCAATGAGGCAGTTCTCCTACTCAAGGTAACCTGGAAAAGAGCAGAAAGGCTCAGCTCCCCGGGGTCAGGGTCCGAAGGGCGGCCAGCCAGAGGTGTGGCCCGCCAGAGCAAAAGAACTTCAGCCTCCGGGAGGCAGCCCCAGGGCGCTGTGGCTCACAGCAGCCAGGGAGTCTCCTGAGCTGCACCCCAGGGAGCACCGAGCACAACTTGGGGGAAACCTCTGCCAGAGCCAGCAGTGAAGCCCTGCCCTCAGGGCACACAGCTAGTAACATAGTGGTGGCAGCCCAGATCCAGGAACAGAAGCAGGTGGAGCCAGTAAGCAGGAGCCCCCAGGGCATGAGTCCATTGAGCTGAGGGAGGGGAGTGAAGAGAGAGAGACTGCAGAGCTCTGTCCTCTGCCCCTGGAACAGGACTCTGGGGCTCTTGACCACATTCAGATCCTGATCTCAGTCTAGGTCCCCCCCCACCTCAGCCCCGTGGCAGAGGGGGGGGGCACATGTGGTCATTCACAGACCAGGAGGGAGGACAGAGCCTCACACACTGAGACCCTTGTGGGAGTGTCCCAAAAGCTCAGGAAGCACCCCAAAACCAGGCCCAAGCTGGGAAAATGAGCAAGCAGAGAAAAAAGAGGAACACCACTGAGAAATATTTTGCCTGTGAGCCCAAGAAGGATCAAAACACTGAGTCTAAAGATGAGGAAGCACAAGCTCCTGCATCTAAAGACTCCAAGAAAAACAGAAAATTGGGCTCAGGCTATGATAGAGTTCAAAAAGGACTTTGAAAATCAAATGAGGGAGTTAGAAGAAAAACTGGGAAAAGAAAGGAGAGAGATGTAGGAAAAACATGAAAATGAAGTCAGCAGCTTAGTCAAGGAAATCCAAAAAACTGCTGCAGAAAACAGCATGCTAAAAACCAGCTTAGGTCAAATGGATAAAACAGTTCAAAAGAGTTATTGAGGAGAAGAATGCTTTAAAAAGCAGAATTGGCCAGATGGAAAAAAAGATAAGAAAACTCTCTGAGGAGAACAAATCCCTCAGACAAAGAATAGAACTCAGGGAGATTGATGAGTTTACTTAAAAATCAGGACTCAATACTTCAAAACCAAAAGAATGAAAAACTAGAAGAAAATGTGAAATATCTCATTGAAAAAACAACTGATATGGAAAACAGACTTAGGAAAGATAATTTAAAAATTATTGGAATACCTGAAAGTCATGATCAGGAAAAGAGCCTTGACATCATTTTCAAAAAATTACTACAGGAAAATTGCCCTGATATCCTAGAAGCAGAGGGCAAAATAGAAATGGAGAGAATCCACTGATCCCCCTGAGAAAGAGAACCCAAAAAACCAGCCCCTAGGAATATTATAGCCAAGTTCCAGACCTCCCAAGTCAAAGGGAAAATATAAGAAGCCATAAGGACACAATTCAAATACCATGGAGCTGCAATCAGGATCTCACAGGACTTAGCAGCAACTACATTGGAAGCTCATAGGGCTTGTAATACAATATACCGGAAGGCAAAAGAGCTTAGAATGCAGCCAAGAATGAATTACCCATCAAGGCTGAATGTCCTCTTCCAGGGAAAAAGATGGAGTTTCAATGAACCAGGGGAATTTCAAATGTTCCTGTTGGAATGGCCAGAGCTGAACAGAAGGTTTGATCTTCAGATACAGGACTACAGTGAAGCATAGAGATTGGAGGAGAGGGGGGAAATATGAGGGACTTAATGATGATGAACTGCATGTATTCCTGCATAGAAAAATGACATTGATAATACTCACATGAACCTTCTCAATTAACAGAGCAGGTAGAAGGAGCTTTTATAGTTGAAGCACAGGAAAAAGCTGAATTTGAAGATAAAATATGGTGTAAAAATGAAGTCAATAGAAAAAAAGGGAAATGTAATGGGAGAAAGAAAAAGGAGAGGAGGAATAGGCCAAGATATTTCATATAATAAGATTTTTCTGCATTACAATGAGCTATTGCAATGATATGGAAGGGGGGAAGGCAAGGGAGAATGAGGGAAACCGCTCTCATCAGAGGTGGCTAGGAGAGGAAACAGCATATATACTCAATGGGGTATAGACATCTGGAGTAAGAAGGCGGGGGGCAGGGGGAAGGGGGGGAATGTGAGTGATGGAGGAGAGGATGGACCATGGCGGGGGAGTGGTCAGATATAACACATTTTCTTTTCTTTTTTACTTCTTTCAAGGGGCTGAGATTGGATGGCCTGTCTGGGACTACAGGGCCAGGTGGATGCTGGGCCTAAGGGATGGTATAGGGGCTCAGGGATTCTTGGCCCCAGGGCCAGGGATCTGTCTGCTGCGCCACTCACCTACCCTACAGCAAAGGAGAGAGAAAATATAGTACATGGTAGTGGAGAAATAAGAAAGGAGGGAGTTGCGATCAACAATGGCAACAGTGGGAAAAAGATGGAAGTAACTTTTGTGATGGACTTATAAAGAATGTGATCCACCCATGACAGAGTTGGTGCTGTTGGAACACAGACTGAAGCACATTTTTTATTAGTATTATTATTTTGGGGGGTGGGTGCAGGGCAAATGGGGCCGAGTGGCCTACCTGGGGCCATATATCACGGTTGGGTGTCTGAGGCCAGATTTGGACCCGGGTGCTCCTGGCTCAAGGGCCAGTGCTCTGTCTGCCTCCCAACTGCCCCTACTATTATTACTATTTTATTTTATTTTGGGTCTTTTTTTCCCTTTTTTTTTGGATTTTGCAGGGCAGTGGGGCTGGGGTGGTTTTCATGTCACACAGCTGGGTGACTGTTGGGTGTACAGGGCTGGATGTGGGCTCAGGTGCTCCTGGCTCCAGGGCTGGTGCTCCATCCACTGCGCCACCTGGCCATACCTACAATTATTACTATTATTTTTTTTAATTTTAATTTTAATTTTTTTCTCTCCTCTTTACTTTATCCCTCAAGTGAGTCTATATTTTTTTGGGGGAAAGGGTATTTTATGTACTCTTAAACAAGAATATTTTATTAATGTATAAAGAAAACATTATTTGTACAAAATGAGAATAAATATTAAAATAAGGAAAAAGAAAAAAAAAAGAAAGCAATGGACTAAAAGAACACCATGACCAGAAAAGGAGCCTTGTTAACAGATTTCAAGAAGTCATAAAATAGAATTGCCCAGATCTTCTTAGAATCAGAGGGCAAAGTGAAAATAGAAAGAATACCTCCTAAAAAGATCCTTAAAGAGAAACCCCCAGAAACACGATAGTCAAAATCCAAAGCTTCAAGGTCCAAGAAAAAATTGTAAAATAAGATGAAAAAAGAATTCAAGTCCTGAAGAGCCAAAGTCAGTATCACACATGCTTCAGCACTATAAAGTGGCAGAGAACTTAGAATATGATATTTCACATGGTAAAGAACATGGATTTACAGCCAAGAATAAAATATCCAGAAAAAACTTGGTATAATGCTACAAAGGGGAAAAAGCACCAAGTATTGTAGTTGGAGTCTAAGCATTCCTGAAAAAAAAAAAAAAAAACCCAGAGCTACAGAAAAACCCTGAAGTTCCAAAAATGATATAATGTGATAATGAAACAAATGAACAATGATAAAAAAACTAAAGGATAAACTGCTTACATTCAAAGATGAAAAGATGATAGTGGTGTGTATCCTCTGGCTCTCTATCATCAGGATTCACAGAGAGAGAGAGAGAGAGAGAATCCTATTAGAAGAGGCCTGAGAGTAGTTCTGATACGCGTATTTTGATGATTTTAATAAAAGAATGGAAAGAGAAGAAAAGGGGAATACACAGGCAAGAAGAGAAAGGAAGGCTTAGGGAAATTATCTCTATAATCAGGGTGCATAGGAGGCATCTATACTAATAAGGAAAAGGGATTGCAGGTGACATAAATTAACTTTCCTCTCAACTGACCTGGCCAAAAGAAGGAAGAATACACATGGTTGCTTGCCTGCTTGCTTGTTGTCTTTTGTTCTCAAAGAGGACCAAAATGACATCAAGACCTAGAGTCAAGTTATCTGACTAGCTGATCAGATCAATACAAGATCAGAATACTCTACCACAGATCAGGCACAAATGGGCTGAATGAACACTTAAGTTGAATTCTCCAAATAATATGTGCCATCTCATGTTTCATTTTACACAACAAACACATATTTGGGTACAGAACTACATTTCATTCAATAGAGTTTATAAGAGGGGAAAAAAGGGAGGAGGGGGGGAGAGAGAATCAGGGAGAGAAGGTAAATTAAGAAAGTAATTTATCCCAAACAAGACAAATTCTGAGGATGTAAAAACATAATTAAAGTTCTTTCTGGGGTAGCAAAGATGGAAATCTGAAGCAGTACCCATAAGCTAGGGAATGTATGAACATTTTATAGTTTATACATATGGTGAAATACATGAAATAATAATGTTTGTCCATCATTTTAGAAGAAGATCATGACATCAAGGAGGTGATGTCATGACAAGCACATGAGTTAGATTTAAGTGAAGGGGAAACTGTGCTAAGTCACCAGCCTCACTCCTCCAAAGTCATCTGGGTCCAGTGGCCAGATAGGAATCAAGGCAACTGGAGATAGCCCTGAATGTGAGGCAGTCAGGGTTAAGTGACTTGCCCAAGGTCACAAAAGTGACAAGTGTCTGAGGCCAGATTCGAACTCCCATCCTCCTGACTCCCAAGGCAAGTGCTCTATCCACTGCTCCATTTAGCTGACATATGTGGTGGAATACTAATATGCTGAACTCTTGTCATTATAAAGGAATAATGAGGGTTACAGAGGACTAATTATAAAACATGCTAAGCACTTTCCTGATAAAGAGGTAAAAGACTCAGAATACAGGATGAAACAAGTATTTTTAGGTCATGACCAACATGGAAAATTGTTTTGATTGACTTGTTTTGTTTGATTGTTCGATTGAGATGTTTGTAATGGCATTTGATTTGCTTGGGTTCACAAAGGGGCTGGAGGGGGAGAATAAAAAGGCTTGGCTTATGAAAACGAAAGTTAACAAAATAAAAAGAAAGAAAATTGACCAACAACAATTCCTAAGGATTCATGTTGACTGCCTCTTGACAGAGAGGTAATGAACTAAGAGTATAGAATGAGAAACTTTTTAGACGTGGTCAGTGCAAAAATTTGTTAGACTACAAATGTTTAAAACAGGTTTTGTTTCTCAGTGGAGGAGGAGGTAGGTTATGTATGAGAGAGAGAGAGAGAGAGAGAGAGAGAGAGAGAGAGAAGGAGAGGAAGGAAGGATAAAGAGACAGAGCCTGAGAGGAAGGAGAAGAGGGAAAGAAAACTGAGCTTTGAAAATAAAATAAAATTTAACTTAATATTAGAACCAGTAAAGATTAATAATAGAGATCAGGGTATTTCACTAAGAAAACAAATGTTAACACTAAAATGAATACAAAAATTACTCTGAATTGTATTCAAATACTACTTACTATATCAGCAATGCTTCTTAAATTGGCTCTAAAATGATTACAATCTTTGAAATACAGCTGTTTACCTCTTCCTAGCAGAATTCTTTCCTTCCTTCAAAAATCAGCTCAAGTCTTTTTGTTATAGCAAAGAACCAGAAGCTAGCAGGTGTTCATCAACTGGGTAATGGCTAAACAAATTATGAAATATGAAATATAAAGAAATATATTTGAGCTATAAAAAAATGAAAAGATGGTTTCAGAGACCCCTGGAAAGAATTATGAGTTAATATAGCATGAAATGAGGAAAAACCAGAATTTTTACAATAACACTGTAAAGAAAAATACTTAAAAGAAATAAAGAACTCTGAGCAATCCAATGACCAATCAGGATTCCAGAAGGCTAATGATGAAGCATCCTGCATCCACCTCCTGATTGTCAGTTAACAAACTCAAGAAGCAGAATAAGACATACATTTTCAGACACAGTCAATGAGGGGCTAGGGATAGGGTTGCCAGGATAAAAAAACAGGAAAAAAAGGGTCGCTGAAATATTTTTTTAAAAGCATAGAAAAGAACAGAAGGGAGGCCAAAAGGAATCACAGAAAAGCAACACAGATGGAAAGTTATCTGTTGAATTTATAATATTCTTAAAAAGGAAATAAGATGTATGTAACAAATATTAGCAATTTCATGGACAATCTTTTTCTTCTGTTCTTCTAGGTATAGAGAAATGCTTATTTTATGGTTTAGGATTTTAAAAAATAAAACATCAAAAATATTTTTAAAAAGACACACAGCTCAAGTCCTACCTAGTTCCTACAACATGCCTTTCTTAATCTGATCTGCCAATTATTAGTGTTCTTCTCCATCCCCAGAAATTACTCTGTACTTACTCTCTATATAAATGTGTTTATTCTTAACTATGTATATGTTACTTCCTCCTCAGTAAGGTAACCATATATAAGGCAGGGATATTTCATTTTTGTATTTTTATCTCCAGTGACCAACATGATGTATGGCATATAGAATTTACTCAATAAATGCTTCTTGAAATTAACTGGCTAGAGAAAAATTCTTCTTTTCAAGGAAGTTTTATTAATAAAAATCTGGTTTGGACTATTCTATACAAGACTAAGTATGTGAAAGAGGAACTGAACATCTTACAATTATACAAAGGTGGCACAATGGGAAGCTTGATGTTTAGAAAAAGCTTCTAACAATGAGAGAGCTATACAAAAATAAACTGAACGGCCTTAGGAGGGAGGAAGTTTCCCTAAAAATGGAGTATTTAAACAGCAGTGGATGACCATTTATTTGGTTTGTTCTAATAGAGATTCCTAGGACTAAAAGATCCCTGAGGACCTTTACAAATATGAAATGCAGTGATTTCTGTGATACTCTGATACATGCTAATATAAAAGACAAAGAAAAAGCATCATTAAATGAAATTCTCAATATTATAATTAACTTCTAACTTGTTATTCTAGTCAGTCCATCAGTCAAAAGGTTTTTATTAAGAATTACCTAAGTGCTAGTCACCGTACAAAAAAAAAAATGTTGGAAATACAAAAAGCAAAAATATTTCCTGCTTGAATAAAACTAACATACTAATGAAAGAAGACAACCTGTAAAAACTTAGGTACATACAAGGTAAAAGTATTTATTGTGACAGAACACAAAAAAAATGTAACTTTCATACCCAAGTTCCAGTATTTCTATCACTCCTATGCTTCAAAGAACATTTGTAATAATCTTACCTTATTGTGTACTGAGGACAACATGTTTGATTCATAACAGGTTTGTATACATACTTCCCACTTCTAAAATAATAAAAGATTGTTGTTAATTTCTCAGACATTTTTTGTGCACACATAGATTAAAAATAAAAAGATTTACTTTTAATAGTCCTTCCTCAATTAAATTTTTTTCAACTCTTGATAAATGCATAATTCAAAATATAAAGGGATGTAATAAAAGCAATTATTCAAGACTAAATGCAATGAATTAAATCTGGGTTCAATATTGTTGAGCAAAAAAGCTTCTACTAAAGTTCAATGATGATGCCTCATCAGTGTGGAAAAGTCCTGGAAGTTTAACCTTTTGCCCAATGCCCAAGGCCCCCACCTCCTTCACCACAACTCATTTGATCAACAGTTTTTTCAAGTCACAGTAACTCATGAAAACTATGTGCTCAAGTGTGGAATGATTCAAATCCACAATGAAGAAAGTGCACAGATTACTAAAAGGATGGGTTTTTGAAGTATTAGAAAGTAAAAAACAGATGAGCAGGAGGACTGTTATAATGCTATCATAAGGTTCAATGCCATAAAAAAGAATTGTAGGGGGCAGCTAGGTGGCACAGGAGATAGAGAACCGGCCCTGGAGTCAGGAGTACCTGGGTTCAAATCCAGCCTCAGACACATAATAATTATCCAGCTGTGTGCCTTGGGCAAGCTACTTAACCCCATTGCCTTGCAAAAAAAAAAAAAAAAAACTAAAAAAAAGAAAAAAAAAGAAAATGAATTATAATCAAGCCTTTCTGATGGGCTCAATTAAACTAAAATGGACAAATCTCAAAGTTTAATCATTTTATACCAAAGTCTACATTAGTAAAAAATTAAGTAACAGCAGGATTACTTTATCTGATAAGTCTAGTTAAATAAATTTCAGTACAATGTGCAGCTAAAATGAGAAATTAAAGCTATTTACAACTGTAAGATGTCAAAGACTACAAGTATAAATAGCAATTAAATTTTAAGGTTAAAATAATAATACCAATAACATCTTATATTTTTAAGGGTATTTATATACTTTTATCTCATTTGATCCTCACATTATCCCTATGAGGTAGGTGTCCATAATAATAGTATTTCCCATTTTATACCTAGGCAAAACATGACTGCAAAGGGGCTCTTGGCCATAAGTTTAGTTCTCTAGCAATTGGAGTGTCAAAGTCAAAATACATTTATTTCATTATTTAAACAAGATATTAATTTTTCCCACAATTAATCTAAATGCAAAAAAAAGTTGTAAAATACATTTTGGAAAAGCCACAGGACATAATGGATAGAGAACTAGCCTCTGAGAAAGGAAGATCTGGTTTCAAGTTCCACTAGTAGCATGCCCTGTCTGTGTAACCCAGTACTCTAATCTCTCAGTGATCTTAATCATGCTAGAAAACTTACTGTTACAAAGGAGTCAATTCACACTGGACTTTCTTCACCTATGAGGTTCACTATGCTACTAAAATCGAAGGTCTAGCTAGACTCTACCTGATTATAAGGTTTTATCAGTGACTTGCTTTTTTTTTAATATCACTAGTTGCTTTTTTTTAAGATTTTTATTTGAGTTTTACAATTTTTCCACTAATCTTACTCCCCCCCCCACAGAAGGCAATTTGCCAGTCTTTACATTGTTTCCATGGTATACATTGATCCAAATTGAATCTGACGAGAGAAATCATATCCTTAAGGAAGAAACATAAAGTAAAAAAGATAGCAACAACAGACAATAAGACAACAGGTTTTTTTTCCTAAATTAAAGGTAAATAGTCCTTGGTTTTTGTTCAAACTCTGCAATTCTTTCTCTGGATACAGATGGTATTCTCCATTGCAGACAGCCCCAATTTGTCCCTGATTGTTGCACTGGTGGAATGAGCAAGTCTATCAAGGTTGATCATCACCCCCATGTTGCTGTTAGGATGTACAATGTTTTTCTAGTTCTGCTCATCTCAGTCAGCATCAGTTCATGTAAATCCCTCCAGGCTTCCCTGAATTCCTGTCCCTCCTTGTTTCTAATAGGACAGTAGTGTTCCATGACATACATATAGCACAGTTTGCTAAGCCATTCCCCAACTGAAGGACATTTACTTGATTTCCAATTCTTTGCCACCACAAATAGGGCTGCTATGAATATTTTGTACAAGTGATGTTTTTACCCTTTTTCATCATCTCTTCAGGGCCCAGTAGTGGTATTGCTGGATCAAAGGGTATACATATTTTTACTGCCCTTTGGGCATAGTCTCCAGAAAGGTTGGATGAGTTCACATCTCCACCAACAATGCAAGTGTCCCAGATTTCCCACAATCCTTCCAACAATGATCATTATCCTTCCTGGTCATATTAGCCAGTCTGAGAAGTGTGAGGTGGTACCTCAGAGAAGCTTTAATTTGCATTTCTCTAATAAGTAATGATTTAGAGCAATTTTTCATATGGCTATGGATTGCTTTGGTCTCCTCATCTGTAAATTGCCTTTGCATATCCTTTGACCATTTATCAATTGGGGAATGGCTTTTTGTTTTTGAAAATTTGACTCAGTTTTCCTGTATATTTTAGAAATGAGTCCTTTGTCAGAAACATAAGTTGTAAAAATTGCTTCCCAATTTACTACATTTCTTTTGATCTTGGTTACAGTGCAAAAGCTTTTTAATTTAATGTAATCGAAATCATCTAGTTTGTTTTTAGTGATGTTCTCCATCTCTTCCTTAATCATAAACTGCTTCCCTTTCAATAGATCTGACAGGTAAACTACTCCTTGATTCTCTGGTTTGCTTATATTGTTTTTTATGTCTAAATCCTGTATCCATTTGGATCTTATCTTGGAATAGGGTGTGAGGTGTTGGTCTAATCTAAGTTTCTTCCACACTAACTTTCAATTTTCCCAGCAGTTTTTATCAAAGAGAGAATTTTTATCCCAATAGCTGGATGGGTTTATCAAACAGCAGATTTACTATAATCATCTCCTGCTTTTGCACCTAGTCTATTCCACTGATCCACCACTCTATTTCTTAGCCAGTACCAGACAGTTTTGAGGACCGATGCTTTATGATATAATTTTAGATCAGGTAGGGCTAAGACACTTTCTTTTGCACTTTTTTTATTGAATCCCTGGAAATTCTTGACTTTTTATTTCTCCATATGAATTTACTTACCATTTTTTCTAACTCATCAAAGTAATTTTTTGGAATTTTGATTGGTAGGGCACTAAACAATAGTTTAGTATTGGTAGAATTGTCATTTTTATTATATTAGCTCTACCTATCCATGAGCAGTTAATGTTTGCCCACTTATTTAAATCTGACTTTATTTGTGTGAGAAGTGTATTGTAACTGTTTTCAAAAAGATTCTGAGTCTGCCTTGGCAAACAGACTCCCAGATGTTTTATATTGTCTGAGGTTACTTTGAATGGAATTTCTCTTTCTAGCTCTTCCTGCTGTATCTTGCTAGTCATATATAGGAAAGTTGAGGATTTATGGGGGTTTATTTTATATCCTGCAACTTTGCTAAAGTTAATTGTTTCCAGTAGTTTTTTGGACGATTTCTTGGGGTTCTCTAGGTAGACCTTCATGTCATCTGCAAAGAGTGAGAGTTTTGTCTCTTCCTTCCCAATTCTAATTCCTTCAATTTCTTTTTCTTCTCTAATTGCTGAAGCTAACATTTCTAATACGATAATGAATAGCAGTGGTGATAATGGGCATCCTTGTTTCACCTGATCTTACTGGGAATGCCTCTAGCCTCTTCCCCAATGAATATAATGCTTGTTGATGGTTTCAGATAGATACTGCTTATTATTCTAAGGGAAAGTCCATTCAATCCTCCACTCTCTAGTGTTTTTAGTAGGAATGGGTGCTGTATTTTGTCAAACACTTTTGCAACATCTATTGATATAATCATATAATTTTAGATAGTATAGTTTCCTAATTTCGAACCAACCCTGAATTACTGGGATAAATCCTATTTGGTCATAATGTATTATCCTAATGATATTCCCACTGAACTGATCAATGAAAGTTCAGCAAAAAAAAACCCAACCAACATAACTGAGGCCCCACTCACCCCCCCCATCTGCTCTTTTAGACTACACACTATAATCAGCTACTAAGAAGGTTTATATCTATGGAAAATAAATGTATAAGTTTTTTGAAGAAACTATGGGTCTAGAAAGTATCTATATTAGGTGGCTTTACCTTCGCCATCCACGGTCTATAAGATCTTGATAATCCTGAACCGTCATTGAATGTGCCCACATGCCTGTTATCAAAAAATAAATACCAAAGTTAATACCTTACTCCAGCAAATTATACTTTTTAAAATAAAGTGTAAACTATATAAAATATAAACTTCAGTTTTTAAATATGAAAACAAACATCAGCAGCAAAACACAAATGTTTTGTCCTAGGAATTACAGTTTATGAATGAGAAATACTTTGGCTAACATCATTATTCATCCACAGAATGTGTTAATTGTGCCTAACTGATCAAGATGACACAACCTCTACACAGGCATGCTAAAAGAATACTCAATAGCATTGTGGCAGTCTTAATTCTTGCAAGGTCCCTCTGGTAGAAGCTGTCCCTGAAGCATGCCTCAAGCCCACCAGTGGGGGAGGGGGGATGACACCACATATAAGGAAAGTCAGTAAGCCAAATGATTTCCCAGAACTGTTAGGGTCTGATATATAGAAGGACTTCCAGCCAGCAGGGAAGGCTCTTCTTCCTTGCTCCTTGCTCTCCTACTCCACAGAATCCACTGAGGCACTGGCCAGGCTGGCAGAACAAGTGGTACAAGGTACCCTTTGACCCATAACCTTCTTACAATTACCAATTCCACTCCTACATCTCCCCTCAACCCAGCTGATATTTCACAACCCACTCCTGTGTAAAACAACCCACAGACCCATTCCCAAAAGTAGCAGGCAGGTTTCTCTACTATGACTCAAGCTTTTAATGGTACTGTAGCTATTCATATCATTCTAAGCAGGAAGTCAATCCTTCCAAGAAGATGGAGAATATTTTGGTCTTATTTATTTTCTGCCTTGCCACTGTGTCCTAGTGTTCTGGACCTTACTCTCTTCCCTGACACATCTCCTTGAGACCCCAAGTTGGGGTCATCTAATCTGCCACTGTATTCTAAAAGATCCCTGCCTTGTCAACTGCCCCACTTCTACATCGTTAGACTACAGGATTCTCCACATATTACAAAGCCAAATTCTTATCCATGTTAGCTCCCTCAATTATACTGGGAATTCCTCGAGAAAGAGGCTATTACACGTTTCTATTTACATCCCTAGCACTTAGCAATGTTTTGCATGTGATAATCACTTAATTTTGTCCCCAATCATTTACCATGCTTTACTCCAACCATCATCCTGTCAACCTGCTACAATATCCAAAGTGGCATGCACTAAGTACCAATGAAAGAGGAAACCTTGCGAAAAAGGCTCCTACAACTATTAGCAGTATCTCCTCACCCACAGTATCGAGGGACAGTTGGTATATATATCACCTTCACAAGTACCCTTACAAACATGTGTCTTCTTGAAAAATATACCATAGGGGCAGCTAGGTGGCACAGTGGATGGAGCACCAGCCCTGGAGTCAGGAGTACCTGAGTTCAAATCCAGCCTCAGACACTTAATAATTACCTAGCTGTGTGGCCTTGGACAAGACACTTAACCCCATTGCCTTTGAAAAAAAAATCCTAAAAAAAAGAAAAATGTACCATAAGATTCTAATTTCCAAGACATATCCAACTTATATCAGGGTTTTTTCTGAAAGGGATTCACCTATGTGGGCTCTCAGGAAGTGGGTCAATTTAATGCTGACACTTGTTTTGCAAGGTAGCCAAAGGGATCTGCTAGTTTTTCACCCCAAACGAAATCAATCTTTAAGTCCCTTTTTTCCCCTGAACCCTGCTTTTCTCAATTTCAAATAGAAGCTCTGTAGGGCCAAGGTCTAGTTCATTTTTATCTTGCTTGATAAATCTTGATGGATGAAAGGCTAATGTTGTAAAGTCACCCAGTCAAGTGGAAGGTTTTGAACAGTGCCATCTAATCCAACTCCTTTCATTTTACCAATGAGGAAACTGAGCCCCCCCCCCCCCCCAGGTCATTTGTAATACATACTAAATACTACCCTACCTAAATTTTCTCTACCATAGAGAATCTCAAGGCTAAAAGGAACTTTGTTCAAAGTCATATAATTCAACTCTTCTACTTAAAACATAAATTTGTTCTAGAATGTCCCATCCATTCTCTCTTCTCTCTAGGTCTTCAAGACTCCTTTTTTTCCTTTTGACTTGTTCAACCACTCCTCAGTCTCTTTTGCTGAATCTTTATCCAGGTCAAATCTACTAAAATAGCTATCCTTCAAAGCTCAGTCCTGGGCACTCTTCTTTTCTCTGTACTATATTCAGGTGGGATTGTCAACAGCTCTCATGGACTCAATTATCACTTCTATGTAAAGGATTCTCATATATAGTTGTTTAGCCCTGACTTCCAGCCTCACAACTCTAATTGCCAACTTGTTATCTTGAATTGAACTTCATGCCGTCATCTTAAAATCAATATGTCCAAAATCCAACTCGTTAACTTTCCCCTCTCACTCTACCTTCTTATCCCAAGAGTCTAAATTAACTCTTTGAGGTATCATCATCCTCCTAATAACTCAGAACAGATACCCAGGTGTGTTGTTCTGGACTTCTCACTGTCATATCCAAATAGCCAATTAACAGGCAAGTCCTCTCAGCTCTATTTTTGTAAAATCCCTCATACCTCTGAGACTGCTACCACCCTATTGCAAGTTCTTATCACCTCACACCTGGACATGACTGGGCTCTGAGGCTTAAATCTCTCCCCACTCTATTATTACATCTTCCTATCAAATTAGTCTTCCTAAATGGTAGGTCTGATTCTTTCACCCTATTCTCCACCATTCCATAAACATAAAAGGCACCCTATCCCATGATCAAATCTTCAATCCTCTGTTTGTTTAAAAGTTCTTCATAACCTGCCCCCTTCCTACTTTTTCAGGCTTCTTAGAATTCATACCTTTGCACATAATCTGCAGTTTAGTGATGACGGCCTCTTTGCTATTTGTCACTTAGGCACTATATATCCCAATTTCAAAAGTTTGCACTGACTGGAATAACTTCCCTCATCATCTTCTTTAGTCTCAGCTAACATCCCATCTATTCAAAGAAGCTTTTTCTGGCCTTAAATAAGGTAAGTCCTTTCCAGGGCACTGTGGTCAATATATGATTTGATCCTGTTTGCACACTCTTGTCTGCATGTTGTGTCTCTAATGGGGGAGGCGCTGCCTTTTAATGGTTCTTTCTAGCCCTAAGCGCAGTGCTGGGCCATGTGGTCAAGAACTAATGCTCCTTGACTTGCTTTAAGACTTCACATAACAGAAAACTCACCGATTTGATTTGGGAACTAAACAATTCTGGTGTCTTCTACTGTGTATTTTATCATAGGCCTAGTGGAAAACTCATTAACCTCAAGGAGCTTTTGATTTATAAGCAAAATATACTCATAAAAAGTGATATAAAGGGGTGGCTGGGTGGCACCGTGGATAGAGCACCGGCCCTGGAGTCAGGAAGAGCTGAGTTCAAATCCGACCTCAGACTGGCCTTGGGCAAACCACTTAACCCCATTACCTTGGAAAAAAACAACATAACAAAACAAAAAAAAAAGGACATAAGGTGAAAAGGTTAAGTTTAATGTATTATAAGAAATTTAAAGGAGAAAGATTATTCTACATGGAGGGGAAAAGTTCCAGGCGGGGTGATCAAAAAAAACATTTGCCTGAATTTCAGTGTCCAAAAAAGAAGGATCAGAACACGGAAAAGGCAGTGGCCCAGGCGGAGGCCCCTGGCATGGCAGCGCTCAGCCCTGGCCGCCCGTCCCGCCTCACGGCTGAGCGCTCCCCCGCAGGGCCCGGGCCGCACGGGCCGCACCGGCTCGGGCCGCAGGGCACGGGCCGCAGGGCAGGGGCCGCAGGGCCCGGGGCGCACGGGCCGCACCGGCTCGGGCCGCAGGGCACGGGGCACACGGGCCGCAGGGCACGGGGCGCAGGGCAGGGGCCGCAGGGCACGGGGCACACGGGCCGCAGGGCACGGGGCGCAGGGCACGGGCCGCACGGGCTCGGGCCGCAGGGCCCGGGCCGCACGGGCTCGGGCCGCAGGGCACGGGGCACACGGGCCGCAGGGCACGGGGCGCAGGGCACGGGCCGCAGGGCCCGGGGCGCACGGGCTCGGGTCGGCTCTGGCCCAGCTCGAGGCCCTTCCGCTTCACGCCGGCCCGAGGCGGGTCCAGCCTCCCTCGGACACGGAGAACGGCGCCCAGACTGACGGCGGCGCCCGTGAGGCCGCAGCGCGGGGAGGGTGGAGGCGGCCGGGCCGGGAGTCTGGAGCCGGAGCTGCTTCCGCCCCGAGAGCTCCGGCGGAAGTGGGCCCCGCCCCCCGCCCCAGCGCCTTCCGGGCGACGCAGGACCGCGCGGCCGCGCCGGGCCCGGGTCCGAGGCAGCGCGCCGGGCTGACGTCGCCGAGGCCGGGCTGACGTCGCCGAGGCCGGGCTCGCGCCCGGGGCGCCGTCACTCGGCCGCGGGGCACGCCAGGCGGCGGCTCCGCGCCGCCCCTCCCCCGCCCGCGCGCCCCCGGCCGCCCGCGCGCGCGCCTGCCAGGGGCGCCGCCGCCTCGCCCTCCCCGCCCCGGCCCGCCCTGCCGCTGCCGCTGCCGCTGCCGAGCGGGGCGGCCGAGCGGGGCCTGGGCCGGGCCGCCTCACCGTTGGAGCGGCTCCCCGTCTCGTTTTTACAGTAGCCGCAGCGGTAGAAGTCCTCGCCCTCGAAGTACTCGACGATGGTCGGGGAGGCGCCCGGGGCCGCAGCCATCTTCCCCGCCCTGCGGCCGGAGCCGGCTGCGCCGCGCCGCCGCTGACACCCCACAATGCCCCGCGCGGCGGGCGGCGGCGCGGGCGGAACCACCGGGGCCCGGGAGGGACAAGCCGCCCCGCCTGGCCCGGCCCTGGGGGGCGGCGCTGCGGGGGGAGGGGGCCGCGCTGCGGGGGGAGGGGGCCGCGCCGCACTCACCGCTGCAGGCCTTGCCTTCCGGGCAGCCGCAGTAGCCGCAGCGGTAGCCCCGCCGCGGCCCCTGGTACTCCACCACGGAGGCCATGCCCCGCCCCCTCCGCGCCGCGGCGCCCCCTGCAGGCCGGGCTCTGCCTCGCGCCTCCTCGTGATGGGCCCGGGCCGGGCCACGCGGCCTGGGGCCTGCCGGGCGGAGCCCTCCCCGAGGGGGCCCGGGACCCCGGAGCCGGGGGCCCTGAGTTCAAAGGCGGCCTCAGACACTGAACAACGACCCAGCTGTGTGGGCCTGCCAAGCCACTGAACCCCATTGCCTTGCAAAAAAAGACTAAAAAAAAATGCTTCAGCAAATTTCATAAGATCCGTTTAGATTTTGTAGATCTCATTGTCAGGTTGGCACTTCTTTGCTTCCCAGTTACATACCTATCCAAAAGCGAAGAGCAACAATAGGCACGTTTTCTGTAATGTGAAGTCTTTTTTTCTATGGAGAATTCAAAATACAACTTAGAGCTCATTTTCCTCCTCCACCAGGTTCTAATTAAAATATGTCATAAAATAATAATGACCTAGCTGTGTGGCCTTGGGCAAGCCACTGAACCCCATTGACTTGCAAAAAAACAAAGCAAAAAAAAAGCATACATCTTTCATAAATCTTGTATCCTCTTCAATTTAATTCAATAAACATTAAGCACCCATTGGGATGCTAGGCACTGGGATATAAAAAGGAAATATAATCCTTGCCTTCAAGAAGCTTTCTAATCAAAGATAAGATTATCCAAATTACTTTAAATTAGTTTTAAATGGGAAAAAATATTCAAAGTAATGTGAGATTTGAGCAGGAAAAAAAAGGTTTTAAATGGTAAGACTCCTGTATTAGATCCTTGGCAAGTTTAATTCAGAAATCGGAGGCAAAAAAGGAATATCAAAGAATTTGGTAGAATGAATTAACAATCCATCTATAGAATGAAAACATTTCATATAAAGTTCTTGAGTAATCACTTCAAAAGACTTAGAAAAAATGGTTTTAAAGTTTGTGGTTCTTCTGATCATTGTGGTTCTTACAGTTATCCTTTTTAGACAAAAGTACTTTCTTAGTTCTTATTCAGCTACAGTCCTTTCTCTATTTGCAAAAAGACCCTGAAGTTCTCTCCTTCAAAACAAAAAGTTGAAACTTCATTTTTAGGAATCAGAAAGAGTTTAGAAACTTTGAGACTTTTAAAAATGAGTCAATGAGTCTTCTCTGAGAAGACCTAACAAAGGAGAATTAGACAATTGGTCTCTCTACTAAGGGATATCGTCAACACAGAGATTGCATCTTTCAAAGGGGTAAAGGCTATGGTAAAAGTCTTAGAAGACTTCCCCAATATTTCCCCCCCCCCCAAAAAAAAGGGAATAGAAATATCAAGAAACTCTTACAGCCTCTACTCAAAAAAAATATCCTGGAATCTGGGGCACATCCTAAGTATGTCAATGGAAATGCACTTTATTTTTTTTTACTGATAAAGTTATACCATATTCCTGACAGAACAAAATAGGAAATCTCCAACAGGATGAAATGGAGACAAAAGCAGAATAGGCTTAGAAAAGGACACCAATGAAAAGAATTAGTCACACATATAATACACCCTCATATATATAGTCCATATGAATAATTGGGGTAGGTTGTCTAAACTTGCACATATCACATTTCCTTTGAGTTGCTTCCACACTGCCTTGTTCAAAGAGTACAGCACCTCACTGATAAGAGCACACCATGCTGAGAGTTTCTGTGCCAGTGTTAAAAAAAATTATGTTCTTAAAAGAGACCTTGAGAGTATTCATGCATCACATTTTCTAAGCTTCCCCCCACCCCCAAGACTGTTTGCCCTGTGTAAATTCTCTGTAAAATAGTTTTTTGGGCAATTGACATTCAATAGCATGGCCAGCCCATCAAAGTTGCATTCTCTGTAGTAATATTTGAATGCTTCACAGATTAGTTTGAGAAAGGACTTCGGTGTCTGGCATCTTCTGCCAGGCGATCTTCAGAATAAAAGAATTCAGTAGAATGCTTATATCTTCCACCAGTAGAACTTCAGAAGACAATTTAATTGGAAATGATTCATTTTCCTGGCTTGGTGCTGGTAGACCATCAGTTTTCATAGGCATATGGTAATGTGGTCAGCACAATGCTCTGTAGACCTTTAAGTTGGTAGTCAGTCTAATACCTCTTCTCTCCCACACTTTCTTTCAGAACCTCCCAAACACTGAGCTAGCTCTGGCAATGTGTCAACCTCATTTTTAATGTGTACTTCCCTGGAAAGAACTTAACCATAGTCTTCAAAACTCCATTTGTTGTAATTGATAGTTCCACATATGGATGGTGTGGTGCTGGCTGATGGAGCACCTGGGTTGTCTTAGTGTTGTTAGGCCAAAATTAACACAAACAGCAGAGAATCGATCCATACTTTGTTGTATCTCAGCTTCAGAGGTTGTATCAAATGCACAATCATCTGCAAACAGAAGATCCTGAACCAACACTCCCTCCACTTTGGTCTTGGCTTGTAGTCTTTTCAAGTTGAAGAATTTACCATCTGTGCAGTAAGCTGACCTTGAGGCTATGTTCATCATCAGTGAAGTTCCAAAAGCCTCAACAACTGATTCAAAGGCCTTGGTTAGATCTACACATGTTGTATACAGACCTCTCTTCTGCTCCTGGCATTTTTCCCAGAGTTGTCGGGCAGCAGACACCATATTGACTGTTCCCCAACTTTTTCTGAAGCCACACTGGCTCTCAGGGAGATGACAGTCTTCTAAGTGAAGGATCATTCTGTTGAGAACTTTGGCAAGAATCTTACCAGCAATGACTACAAGAGAAACACCCCTGCGATTGTCACAGGACAATCTACTCTCTTTACCTTTATAGAGGTGGGTAATAAAGGTATCCTTGAACTTCTGGGGCCAACCTCCACATGCCAAGTAAGCTGGAAAACTTCAGTCAGCTTTTGTATAAGCAGTGGATCCCCCACCTTGTAAATCTCAGCTGGAATAGACTCAGCACAAGGTGCTTTGGCACTTGTAAGGAGCCTAATGGCATTCAAAACCTCTTCTTCAGTTGGAACTTGAGCTAGGGAATGATTGACTAACGAGGTAAGCAGTTCATGGCTTCCACATTGATGATGATCTGTTAAGAACACTATGGGGGTGGCTAGGTGGTGCAGTAGATAGAGCATGGGCCCAGGAGTCAGGAGTAGCTGAGTTCAAATCCAACCTCAGACACTTAGTAAATACCTAGCTGCGTGGCCTTGGGCAAATCACTTAACCCCATTGCCTTGCAAAAACCCTTAAAAAAGAAACACTATGCAAGTATTCAACCCATCTCTCTAGGATCTCTAGGATTATCCCTAATTAATGTGGTTTCATCAACACTGAGTAGCTGAGATGGATTATATGTCTTTAGCCCATAAATAGACTTCAGGGTGTCATAAAAGCACTTTAGATTGTTTTTATCCACATAAAACTGAATTTCATCTACCTTTTACTTTACCTGCATTTCTCTAAGCTTTGCTGACACTTTACTTTTGATGGCATTAAATGTTCCCTTCTTAGAAACTGATGAATTAACTGATGAACCCTGTGGAATTATTGTTTTCCATTTAGCAGCTTCTGCATTTCCCCCATCATTTTTATCAAACCAGTCTTTCTAGTGTTCTAGCCCAGATGAGCAAATACAGCGTGGTATACCAGATCTCTGAAAGCTGTCCATTCTTTTTCTGCTCCACTGTTCCAACTATGCAACAATCTTATTTCCCTCCAAGTTAACAACAAATTGTTTCTGCTCAGAAAACCTTTCAGATCTCTTCTGGTAGTCATTTTACCTTGGGGCTACCACTTTAGTTAAATGCGTGTATTTAGCTTGGACTGGATGAGTCTGTGATCAGTCCAGTACTCTGCCCTACACGTTGCATTCGTCCCTCTCACAAATTGTCTCTCTTCCTTGTAATCATATACTCTGTTAGATGCCCATGCTTGCTGTGAGGGTGCTTCTAGGAAGTTTATATTGTGACAGTGTTCTTGATGAAAGGTCAGAAGATGCACAAATCTTCAGTACTGTGGCCCATTACTGTTGCTGTTTCCAACTTCACTCCCTCCCATGTCTGGTAGTCTGAGCCTACTCTAGTATTAAAGTCATATAGAATTATAAGCTTGTCTTCTTTTGGTAGATTGATGATGTTCTCTGTGTCTTGATACAATTTTTCTTTGACTTCATCACAGTTTGTCATGGTGGGAGCACCACTGATGATGGTGACATGGCATTTTCATGAGCCTGTCATTCCTTTTGATGGGCATTCAAGCCTGTTGACTAGTTCTGATTGCAAAACCTATCCTAGGGGTGGCTAGGTAGCATAGTGGATAAAGCACCAGCCTTAGAGTTAGGAGTCCCTGGGTTCAAATCCGGTCTCAGACACTTAATAATTACCTAGCTGTGTGGCCTTGGGCAAGCCACTTAACCCCATTGCCTAGCAAAAAAAACCTAAAAAAAAAACCTATCCTAGCTTCACTGTGCTCCCCTTCACTGCAGTCACTCCAGAAAAACACATATCCAGCTCCAACTTCAGCCACTTGGTTTTCACTTGCCAGCTTGGTTTCACTCAGCTCTGTTGGTTTCTGTTTTGTCTGTGAGTGTGAGCACATTCCATACACCATTAGTGAGTGGAATCATCTTTAAAGAAAGTTTTTTGTTCATTTTATGATGGGATCTCCACCTATAATGATAATCAGGCCAGGGTTGGGTAAGCCAACAGTTTTGAGGGCACCTTTTCTAGCCCCCTTCTTCACACTAGGAGGTTAGAATTGTGATCCTTAAAAGGACTGCTCAGACAACCATAGGGCTGCCAAATCCAGTGAGATGGTCTGGGCCGCCTGTATATAAAAGTGTGACTACAGCTCCCAGTGTATCCATACTGGCTGCTTCATCACTTGCCTATCACCATAGGACTTTGAGATAGGAATGGTAAAATGTCTTTTGATTTGTGCATAAATTGGATTTAAGTAAGGCAGAGTTGCATGAAATCATCAACTTAATTCTCTCTTCCAAAGTCATCACAGTCCAGTGGCATGACAGAGTCAAGACAACTGGTAATGGCATGAGCTACACTAGACCTTGGTGTCTTTGATGTCTAACCAAGCTCTAAACCCTCCACAGCACCTGCTTCAAATGGCTTCATGGCTATTGGGAAGAATTTTTCTCCCATCAATTCATTTCACCAGGGAAGTCTTCACATGCATGGGTAGACACTCTCCTGACTCACTGATGGGTTTGAGACCCCTCCGTTACTCTCAACCTGATTTAGCCTATCTGCTGAACAATTTACTGGTATGTGGTCACCGTGCATGAAAGGTAGGTGGCTCAGGTAGATAGACACAAAAGTGGAAAGCTTTCATACCAGAAACACATACACTCTCTCTCTTCATATATACGTAGAGGCAAGAGAATGTACCAGACACCTAGGTCTTGAGCTAAACTGCCAAGCATTCCAACATTACTTCAGAGAGTGTAACTACAGTGGGTTGGACACATTGTTAGAATACTAGAAGCACTCTTGCCAAAAAAGACTATTCTATGGAGAACTCATACAGGGCGAGTGCTCACAAGGGGTCCGAAGAAGTGATACTGGGACGCCCTGAAGGTCTCTCCTAAAAATTTGAAATTGATTGTACATCATGGGAGATGGACCACCCAGGACAGCATGCCCTCATTGGTGAGGGTGCTGTGCCCTAAGAGAAGGGCAGAATTGAAGCAGCTCATAGGAAACATGACATATATAAGTTGAGTAAGCGCCCCAGGCGTTCACATGGACTATTTGTGTCCAACCTGTGATAGAGCATTCCAAGCTTGTATTGGGCTGATCAGCCACATTCGGACACACTATAATTTTTCTCAGACATAGTGATGTTATTTTGGTCTTCTTTAATAATGAAGGACAAGAACCAATCATGAGCAATAACTCCACATATAAAAATCCTTTTCTTTTAGGATTATTTTTTCTTTGATCAACTATTTTTTCTTTAAATGCCTATGTAAACATGTAAGCACTTGATCAAAATAATAACTTACACATTCATAAATATAGCCAAATAATTGTAGATTATAATTTCCTCTTAATTTTAGGCAAAGGTGAAAAAATCCAGTTCTCTAAATGGCAGTTAAAAATGGCAGGGCTGATAAAATAACATGGATGGTTTTAAAATAATTTTCCCACATATTTTACTCTAATAACATCCAAGTTACAAAAAGTTAAACATGATTTATACAAAATTTTGCCAACTTGCACAATATAACTGAAAAAAAATTATTACTTGAAACAGACACATTTCCTAAATGGTGACTTCAATACAGTTAAACACAGTTAAATGTCCAGATTTCCTTATAACTTGTCACCATTGGTATCATATACAGTTCACATTTAAAAAGCCTCATATAAAATTATCAGTTATGAAGCAATTATTTCTAATGAAGAAAATAATAACAATATTTATTGCATTTGTCCTATGCCAAGCAGTGTAGGGCCCTTTACTATCATATGAAGTAAATAGAGGTGAAGTAATTTGTTTCAAGTCACCCAGTTAACAAATTTCAAATCCATGCATTTCCTCAATTTGTCTTAATGCCAAATAATTACATTTCACTTAAAATATGATCAAAATTATTCAATTATACCTGGATCTAGGTTCCAAATAGTATTGCACAAAATCTAAATTTATGATTTTAATGCTGTCACATATTTTACAAAAAGCTATTTATTCCCAACATTTCATATTATGGGACCTATTATTATATATCCAGCCAATCCTCTGCCAAATATTGTAAAAGTTGCGGTCTGATGTTAGATTTTAATTTACCCCAGTTATCAACACTTACAAATACATCTTAAGTTAGTTCAGATCTAGGTTCCAAAATCCCAGAAGGAATCCATAGATTTCCAAATAACTCATGGCTCTCTTTTTTTCTTTATATAAATTTTCAAATCAAGCATCAAACTTTCATACTTAATCTTTCTATTTAAATGTCAAACTTGCTCATATGATCAATAAGCTTAAAGATCTTTTATACTTTTATATACCTCTCATGTGGTTCAAAAACTCAAACCTCCTTATACCTTTCATTTTTCCTTGTAAGTCTTTATTATTCTCTTTCTAAGTCTTCCAAAACTATTGCTCAGACTTTATAATTTTTCCTTTCTTTAATATACTAGTAGATTAACCCTATTTCAGACTGTCTTTATTCCACTAAATGTTTCCTTCCATAATTTTAGCACATATTATTGCTAAACCCAATGACTTATTAAAACCTTACTTTTCCAGCTACACAGTAATTTTTAAAGTCATGTCTGTTTTTGCCTATCATACCATAATTGTTTCTCAGATGTTCCTTAAAAGATGGAAGCACCTAAAATATTTTTAAAATGTTTTAACCCTTACAAAAATCTTTAATAACTGACTTAATCATCCAAGTTATAATCAAGTTCTGATAGTAGCAACAAAACATCCTTTTTTTTTGGTTTTTGCAAGACAATGAGAGGGTTAAGTGACTTGCCCAAGGTCACACAGCTAAATAATCATTAAGGGTCTGAGGTCAGATTTGAACTTAGTTCCTCCTGACTCCAGGGCCAGTTGCTTTATCTACTGGGCCACCTAGCTGCCCCAACAAAACATTTTCAAGTTACTTTCTGAATTATATGAGGAAGAGCAAAACATTTCTTAAAAATTCAAATAAAGCAAGTGTCCTGAGAAGCCTTAGACTTATTTTTTAGGCTTAATTTCATTTTGAGCTCAGCCAATGAAGATCAGCCAAAGTAAAAAGGAGTTCCCAGCAAGGCCTACAAACTTTAGCATCATTTAATTTTTAATCATACCAGTGCTGGTAATCCTATTGACCCTTACCCAGATAATTATAGGTACCTTCATAAAAAAATATAGTCCATAACAAAACTGGGGTTTTTACCACCAAAGCATGCTCAGAGGTCATTAGTTTTGGTTCAAGTTAGAGCAAGGAAATGGAAACATACTCTCCTCTTTCAAGGCATGACTTCCAAGAGCACCTAGTCACACTTTATTATAAAGAATCTAATTATCCACTTCTCCAGACCAATCTGAGTCACTGCACAAAAACTGGCAAACTGAAGAATAAATTAATTGTGTTATATTAGGATACGCACATGTTTAATAGTTCTTCTAACCTTTGTACCAAAATGCATCTACATGGCAGGTGGAGGATCCAACAAAACTAAGCTCCCTTGAGAATGAGATCTTAGGACACATAAGGAGTAGACCAAAAACTATAAAATTATTGGTAATAGCCAATGAAATTATATATTCTTTCATTAAGATGTCCCATCATATACAATAGTTTCCTTCCCTAATTCAGGCTATCTGCCTCATTTCACAACTGTCAGGAATCCCATTAGGGAAAGGAAGAATGTCTTATACAAATTTCTATAAAACTCTCTCTCTCTCTCTCCCTCCAGGAAATCTGTGCTATCCTGTGACTGGTGAAACAATGGGGAGATTTATAGTTATTATTATTATAAAGATAAATAGGCAAGTGTCTTGTTTTATAAGGAGAAAGTTGACGTTTTCACATATGGAGTTGACATCCCTGCATTTTTGTTATTAGAGAGAAACGGATTTTGATATGAAATATAAGTTTAAAACACATACCTTCATATACATGCATATAGATGTTTGTGTGTGTGTGTGTGTAAATTCATTGTTCACAATGACTATCATTAATTCTATTACCAAACACCCGCAACTTTTTTTTTTTGAGGAATTAAGTGTTCAAAAGACATTCTAATTTCCTGTGACTTTTTCCTATCTTCACTTTTTTGTTAGCTCTGTTGCTCCAAAATTTGATATTATTTTAAGGTTGAGGGTAGGGGAAGAAGAGAGAGTATTGGGAAAGTTCCACCATCCTGGTGTCTCTCTTAAAGCATCAGCATCTATTAATTAGTTCCTTCCCTTTTACCTTCAAATCTGCCCAGGTTTCCCCCTTCAAGCTATATATAGTCCTAAATATTTCTCCATTTCTCCTTGGAAAAAGCTTATTGTATGCTTTCCCAATATCCTCTACTATCACTCTCAAGCCTATGTAATCTTGTGTCAAGAGAACGATTTATGTTGATATATGATAGTGATAGAGGTACCCATTTCACAGGAGCCTCATTAGCTAAGTTGTTTTTAGTTACTCAGCACTAACATTGTACTTGTCACCCTCAGTCATCAGGAAGGGTTAAAAGACTTAATAAGACACTTAAGACCTCCCTTCCAAATGTTCTGAGGAGTCAGGCACCCCCTAACCCAAAGTCCTTACATTTGCTTTGTAAGGATCCATACCATTTAGTTCTCATAAGCTTAGTCCCTATGAGATAGTACCTCAGTATCCAATGCCACTGTATCTATGTGTAGGAAGCATAGCAGTACTGTTTTGGATTCGCATAGAAAATATCAGACTTATCAACTTGACTTGCAGTCCCACTCTTTTTTTTTTTTTAAGAATATTTTCTTGGGGCGGCTAGGTGGCGCAGTGAATAGAGCACCGGCCATGGAGACAGGAGTACCTGGGTTCAAATCCGACCTCAGACACTTAATAATTACATAGCCATGTGGCCTTGGGTAAGCCACTTAACCCCATTGCCTTTAAAAAAAATAAAAAAAAAGAATATTTTCTTTAATTCTCAACATTTTATTTGTTTTTCAATTATATACAATAGTAATATGAACTTATCATTTTTGTAAGGTTTTGGATTTTACAATTTTCTCCCCACCTTCCCTTCCCCCCCCCCACAGGCTGTCTGATAGACTTTACATTGTTTCCATGCTATATATTGATGTAAATTGAATTTGTTATAAACCCCCCTCCTGCTCCCCAAGAAGATGAGAAACCTCAAGAAAAGTCTTCAGTCTATGTTCAGATTCCAATGGCTCTGACTCTGGGGTGAGTTGTTTTCTTTATCATAAGTCCACCAGAGAAGTTGCTTCAATATTTTTCCCACAGTTGCTATTACTAGCTGTACCTCCACTCTATTCCTCCCCACTCTCATTTATTCTATTCTCTCTCTCCTTTCATCCTGGCTCTGTCTAAAAGTGTGTTGTATCTGAGTATCTTCTCCCTCAATCTTCCCTCTCTTCTATCACCTATTTCCCCCCTTCCCTCCCCCCATTCCCCCTCATCCCATCCATTTCTTCTCATTTATTTCTAGGTAAGATAGATTTCTTCACTCCATTAAGTGTGTATGCTATTTCCTCTCTGAGCCATTTCTGATGAGAATTCAGAATCTCATTCCTCCTTGCCATCTCCCTTTCCACTCCATTGAAAAAGCTTTTTCTTGACTCTTATGTGAAATGTATTAGCTTCTTCTTCATCTCTTTTCCCTTCCTCCCAGTATTTTCCTTTATCACCCACTGACTCCATGTTTTTACTATAGTATACTATTATATTCTGCTCTTTCCTATGTCCTGTCTATATATGCTCCTTCTAACAGCTTTTATAAATGAGAAATTTCATATGAGTTATCAATATCTTCTTCCTGTGCAGGAATACAAACAGTTCAATATCATTAAGTTGCTCATAGTTAGTCCTTCTCGTCCACCCCCTCTATGTATTTGGAGACTCAACTTTCTGCTCAGCTCTGGTTGTTTCAATAGGAAAGTTTGAAAGTCTCCTGTTTCATTGAAAATCCATCTTTTTCCTTGAAAGAGGATGTTCAGTTTTGCTGAGTAGTTGATTCTCCATTGTAAACCAACATCTTTGGCCTTTAGGAATATCATATTCCAATCCCTATGAGCCCTTAATGTAGATGCTGCCAGATCCTGTGTAATCCTGACTATGGAACCTCTGGAGTTGAATTGCTTGTTTCTGTCAGCTTTTAGAATTTTCTCTTTGATTTGGGAGTTTTGGAATTTGGTTATAATATTTCTGGAAGTTTTTCTTTTGAGATCTCTTTCAGGAGGTGACCAGTGAATTCTCTCAATTTCTATTTTACCCTCTGCTTCTAGAATCTCAGGTCAATTTTGCTGTATTATTTCTTGAAAAATGAAGTCTAGGCTCTCTTCCTGATTGTGGCATTCAGATAGCCCAATAATTTTTAAATTATTTCTTCTGGATCTATTTTTCCAATGAGATATTTCACTTTTTCATCTACTTTTTGGCTTTTTTGGAAGAGTTTTATTTCTTCCTGATTTCTTGCAAAGTCATCAGCTTCCTTTAGTTCCATTCTGCATTTGAAGAGAGCTTTTTTATCTCCTTTTCCAGCAGGCCAATTCTGCTTTTTAAGGCGTTCTTCTTCTCATTTGCCTTTTGTTTTGCTTTTTCCATTAGGCCTAAACTGGTTTTTAATATTATTTTCTTCAGTATTTTTTTGTATATCTTTCACCAAGTTGTTGATTCAGTTTTCATGGCTTTTCTGCATCGCTCTCATTTCTCCTCCCAATTTTTCTTCCATCTCCCTTAATTGCTTTTCAGGTCTTTTTTTTTGAGCTTATCCATAGCCTGAGCCCATTTTCTATTTCTCTTGGAGGTTTTGGATATGGAAACTTCGATTTTGTCATCATCTGAGTATGTGTTTTGATTTTCCATGGGACTAAAGTAATTCTTTGTGGTCAGGTTCTTCTTTTCTGTTGTTAACTCATTTCCTCAGCCCAAGACCAATTGGCAGCACTTCCAAGGCTTTGGGGTTTTTTTGTGGGGGGGGACACCCCACTTTATTCTTCCAAGGTCTTATGCTCTCTTGCCTGTACTTTGATATGTAGATCCCCCCCACACTGTACTTCCCTCTGCCCTGGAGCTATAAGCATTGGTTACTTAGTTTGGAAGCCCAAACTGCAACCTAGATCTGAGTGCAGGCAAACAGCAGAATCCTACCCCAAGGGAGAGCAGAGAAATCTCTGCAGTCTTCCCTGACCCCTTACTGTCTCTGGGGGTGCAGACTGCTTTCTCCAGATTCTCGCTGAAGATTCTGTGGCCTGTACTCCTCTCTCCACATTCATTCTGGTGTAGCAGATTTTTCTCCCCAACCCTTCAAGCTGTTGGGTTGGGCTGGGCTGGGTTGCACTGTGGCCTCAACTTTTTTTTCCAACCCCTGGTCCTGGTGAAACACACTTTCCTGTTGAACTTCTAAGTTATCTTGGACTGGGAAAATGTATCACTCAGTCTTTCTATGGATTCTGCCCCTCTAAATTTTGGTTAGAGTCATAATTTTGGCTTTTGGAGTTTGGGGGGAAAGGAGTTCTTGGGAAATGCTGCCTTCACACCACCATCTTGGCTCTTGCAGTCCCGTTTTTCAGAAAGCCCAACCAAGACTTAACTCTTAAGATATCTCCAAAAACACTCCTTGGAGTCAAGTGGAGAGGTCTCTTTGAAGTCCTGCTCACCACTTCCACAGTTGCCAAACCCCATGGAGTAGAGTCCTGGATCTATCTGACACACCTTAAAAGGGCAGTACCATCCATTTGGATCCTATGGGGGATCCGATCTTGAAAATCAAACACGCTCCAAAGCAGTGAATATCTGAGGTAGAGTGCAGTTCCCAAGACCTTCCCAGACATCTGATGTAGACCAAAAACCCAAGAACCAGACGTATGATGAGGTTTTCAGTTACTCCCTCTATGAACTAAGACTTTTTTTCTCCTTGCTACTGAGAACCTAATTTTAATGATTCATGGAAGTAGCAGGGTAGTAGGTAGTAGTTTAATGATTCATGAAAGTAGTAGAGTAGTAGGTAGAATAGTTTGTGACAAGTTTTTGTTACTTAAGAATAAAATTCTTGGTATTGTAATTTGTTTTGAATTTTAATTACTTGGGATGGTCGTACAAATTATCATAAATCAATAATAGAAAATAGCATGTGCATCTAAGGACTGCTAAATTAGATGTCTATGCCTGGGAAGGATTATGAGTATAATCTAGGACACAGCCTACACAGGGTCCTCCTATTTCTCCCTTAGCATTTCCTTTCTGGAAAAGGAAAATTTCCTCCCTGGTGAATCTGTCAAATAAGACATTTCTGTTTTTTTGGTTTTTTCTTTTGCAAGGCCAATGGGGTTAAGTGGCATGCCCAAGGCCACACAGCTAGGCAATTATTAAGTGTCTGAGACTGGATTTGAACCCAGGTCCTCCTGACTCCAAGGCCGGTGTTTTATCCACTGTGCCACCTAGCTGCCCCTAAATAAGACATTTCTGGAATCAGAGTTAAGAGAATTTTTCCTCTGTCACATGACAAGTATTTCCCTTTTCCTTTTCAAGCAAATCTTTATAATCCACGTTATGTAAATCTGTATCAAATCTATTAGATAATTACCAAATCAAAAATTATTGTCTATAAGAATCTCCTCACCCTTATTGTCCAAAAGGAGTTACTGTCAAGAGAAATAATATATGTGTAATGAATATAATTAATTTCTAGAAAGTCTTTTTCACATGCAGACTGTCAAAGACAGGTCCTACATTCTTTCCCTGAACTGTACTTATCCTGTGTTAAGTGAAATGGTATAACCTATGCTGTAACCAAGCAAAATAATGGGGTACCCCCAAGATTATATAATCCAATTAGCCATTCCCACAGGATTAGACACTTGTGTTGTCCAACTTGGATAGTCACAAGTGTTATAGTTGTTCTATTGTCATACTCAGTGGAATTATCCTAGGAAGATTACTTGAGCCCCAGAATTGATTGTTCTATCCACTTTCCTTATCCCTTATCATATACATGAACATGTATGTATTCTGTGCCTGAATGACAGCAAGGTGGAGCTCCAAGGAGTGAATAATTCCATGACTGCAAACTGGTCCCTTGCAATGAAAGTAATTAATTAGATCTCTACCTATTTAGTGTCACTCTCTTTGACTTGCTGTTATACCCAGCTTACAGACTGGCTCAGTAAAAATTTGGTTAACATTAGCTTCCCTCCTCCTCATAACTCAACTGTTATAAAATTTATGGTCAAATCTAATAAGACTTTTTTTCAGTCCTAATCCTCCTCATGTCATTTCCTTTTGTTTTTGACACTGTTGTCCAACCTCTCCCCCCCAGATTAGTCTTTACAAACTGGGTTTTCATGGAAACTTTCTCTACTAGTTCACTTCCAATCTATTGGACTTAGATTCTTCTCTTGCTGACTCATGATTCATAACCTGTTCCCTAACTGTAGATGTTGCTCCAGCTTCTGTAGGCCCTCTTCTCTTGTGCACACTCAGTAACTTCAACAACTCCCAAGAGTTTATCATCTTTATGTAAAAGATTCAAACATTTATTTCAAACTGGATGTACCAGAAACAACTCTAAGATGAATTTATCTTTCCCTTTAAACTCTTCTAAACTTCCCATTTCTCTTAAATGTACCACTATACTTCTGGTGACATAGGGGTTTTTTGTCCTCACCACATCCATCCATTGCCATAGCTTACCTTTTTTTTTCCTTCATAAGTTTTTCATTTTACCACCTGAGTTCAAGTCCCTCATTAACTCTTGCTTTTGTTGTAATGGCCTCTTACCTGTTCTCCCTCAACTTTATCCCCACCCCAGCATGTCCTCCATACTAATGTTCCTTAAGCACAAATTTCAGTCATTACCCTATTCACTAAACTCCATTGACAATTCATTATTGTATCTAAACTTTTAAAGATTATTATAACCTATCCCCAACTTCTCCTTCCAGTTGTTATATTAACCTTTCCTCACAATGCAATACAGATAAAGTGGTCTTTTCAATCATTTTTACTCATCATCCTCTATTTCCTGTCTCCTTGACTTTGTACTAACCATCCTTTCATCCCTCCTCTCCTCTGCCCCATAAAATTATGCTTTTCCTTCAAGCTACAGCTCCCTCACTACCTTCCTTCTTGATTCTCCATCTCTATCACCCCACTACTGCCCTTCCTGCCCAACTACTATGTATTTAACCACTTCCTATTATTCATCTTATATCTATTTGGCATATATTTAAATCATGGACTTCATTAGAATGTGAGCTTTTTTCAGGTACCCTTTTCATCATTTAATTTGTGAACCCTATAGCAAGCTTAATTAGTTAATTCTTCTAATGCTTTCCCTAAATTATCATTCTTTTTTTTTTATCCCCTAACCAACCCTTTGAGAAAGAGTGTGTTTTTAAGCCTATCTTTGCTAATCAAAGCAATTTTTAAAATTCTCCCATCCTGCCTATTCAGAGGTTTAAGAGCTTTGGACTATAATCTTATCTATGCTCACCTCCACCAAGGGGAAGAACTGAACTTTTTTCTTCTTTTTCCTCCCTTTATAATTTGATTTTATAGAGATATTATTTAGAGATGTAGTTTCTAGTTTTAAAAGCCACAAAAAATATTTTCATCCAAAATATTTAATGCCTGATCTTATAAATATAACAAGTTTAATTAATTTTGCTTATTTTAGTCTTCAAAAATGGTGGTATTTTCAAAAATTCTGCACCAACTGGCAGTTTCATTCTATCTTCCTCTTGTTTCTCCTCTTTCAACTTTGATTTTTCAATAAGAATACGTATTTCCAACCTTTTTCCATGACGAAGTTGGAGAAGTGGATAAGCAGCAACCCATTCATATAATTTTATTTGCTCTTTCTTCACTTCAGGTTTTGGAACTAGAGGAATATCCCTCGGGATGCCATAAAAACGTCTTTCCTTATAACTTTGCATAACCTTTCTCCCATGTATCATGCGCTTTTGATGTTCTCTGATTTGCTTTGCCTCCAATTCTCTCATCTGCTCTCTTGTTTTAGGTTTTTTCAAAATGTCCTTATCCTCTTTATTTTCTGCTGTCCAAATTCTGGGAGGAAATTTTTTCCTTGGGATTTCATGAGGGTATAGAATATATGCTTTGTTTCCAAGGTTTCTAGCAAGTTTTGTTCTATAAATATGCTTTGCTATCTGCTTTAGTTCTCTCTCATTTACTAAATAGTCCCATTTTTTTGGTGCCCATCTCGTTTCTTCTTCTAGTTTTTTGCCTAGGTCAGGCAATTGTATAGAAATACATTCCAGGGGTTCCTCCATAATTTTATCTTGTTTCTTGGAGTAATAATAATAATCTGCCATTTGGCTGAGCTGGTAGTCCAATGATGAAGTCCTGAATTGACGGATGGCTTCAAATTCCTCTTGATATTTTTTAGCTAAAAATTTTTGTGCAGCTGCACTATGTATGCCACCTAAACTCTGTCAAAGTAAAGTACAAAATTTACAATGAAGAATTTTATCCAGAAAATATATTTTAAATATTTGCTTTCTATGGAAAATGCTAGGATCAGAGTGTTTTCCTGCAATTGCTATAGGAGGTATTTTTTATGTTAGTGTAAGAATCTTTATGCTCACACTTCACTACCAAGTATAGCTCTTAGGCTTATTGGTCTTTGACAACAACAGAAATCAATAGGGAATTCTCTCCCCCCCCCAAAAAAAAATTAAATTCCAAAAATGTTTGAATGATCATATGTGAAAAATTTGCAAAATAATATCATACTTTACAAGTAGCTGGAAAGAACAGCCAGAAGAAACTTCCAATTAGAAGTTTCATTTGGACCTCCAGTTTTTTTAATCCATTATTTATTCTTCTGGTAGGCTCAAAATTACATGGTGATTTGCTTACCAATATCTTTTTCTCCATAGGGGATCGGGGACCCATGGCAATCCGAGGGTCTTGAGTATTTTTGACCCAGGCTAACCTAGAAAAATAAGGTGGAACCAAACTAAGGGAAAAGTCTTTTAAGTCAAATTTTTTTTTATTATAGTCTTTGGAACTGTCAAATGGTGCAACTTCAGAATTATGATTTGATCAGTGGAAATAACATTTAAAAAGCAACATTAATATTCTCTGTTACTATATCCTAAGGATCGTGGGATTTACAGATAAAACCCTTTATGTTATCTCAGGAAAATAGGGACTGGTTCATTTTTCTAAAACCAGTACTTAGCACATAGTGAGAATTTAATAATTGCTTCATTCATTATACATTGAAAACTGAGTTATATGTCTTTGGTACAAAGAAGAAATTCCTTCTCAGGAACACAGAATGATATATTTAAAGAAAGAGCCCCACCCCCACCCCAGAAGCCATCTAGTACAACCCTTTCATTTTACAGCTACCCACACCAATGAAAAAAAAAACAGGTACTGTTTAAAAGTTTTTCAAAAGAAAAAAATCTTTAAATGGTTCCTTATCTGGTAATGGTCTAAGAGGCATAATAATTTGTTTAGTTAATAGTTAGGGCATTTCATTAGCTGGTTGAAATATATTCCTGAGAAGACATAATGTGGTTGATTTGTGTTCAAGACCTGCCTCTTACATATATAAGTTGTGTGACCCTAGGCAAGTCACTTAATAATCTAAGTGTCCCTGAAAAAGCTAAGATTAGAAATATAACAATAAAAGTACAATTCTAGACTTTCTTAACTTCACAAAAGTTATTTCCCACTTTTTTCTCTCCAGAAAGACAACAGTTTCTCTAAAAGTCCCAAAGCTTGGTTATTTCAAATTGGAGAAATAATTGCCCTTCCAAAGGGAAGAGAGAAGAAAATAAATCTACAACCTGGCATCCTTTCTTTAAAAGGAAAAACTAGTGGTACTTACTGCTCTTGTGCACTTAATGTCAACCATTTTGAAACTTTAAGAGACTGGTGGGAAGATTGATGCTCACAGGCCAAATGAGATCTAGAGTTTCCTGTATGTGGTGGAATTCTGCTGGCCTGCAGGAACTTCTTTTCCTTTTGCAGAAATTCATTTGCCCTCTCAGCCTCTAACTGCATATACACTTTTGCTTTCTAATCCTCCACTTTTGTGCCTTCTCTTCAGTGCATCCACTAAACTTAGATTCTCCTCTCTCCTTCTACTATGCTTTGTTTTATAAGCTGCCTCTACTCTTCAAATCCTGTACTCTATATGGTTTGCAGCAAATAGTTGTTCAGGGTGAACATTAATTTGCCCTTGCCTTTGGGACAGATTAATGGCACTGTGGGGAAAGATCACAAACACTTTTTGTGTCATCACTGGCCCAGTTTGAAACAATTGTGAAGTAGGGTGTAAGGCATGCACTAGTATTGAGGCTGTGAGAGTAAACATCAAGAGAGGTTGGGAAGGCAGAACTGATGTTGGAAGTGGGCAACTCTTCTACCATGGTAGATTGACTCCTGCTCAGCAATTTGTAATTTTAAAGATTGTCCATTGGCACTGAAAGGTTAATCAATTGGCCTAGAGCCACTGTACTAGTGGCAATATCTGAACATCCTTGAATTGTTCCCTCTCTTACTACAACATCACACTACCTGTCTCAAACTATATTATAAAATAGTATGCATCAAAACTATTTATTGATGCTTGAAAAAAATAGAGAATAAGACTCTAAGATTAAGAAAGATTCAGAACGACTCAGAAACACATAACCTTGGGCTCAATCAACTCAAGAACACAAACCACTGAAGGAAGAAATCTCTGTTCAAGAAGAGCTCCTGGGAAAACTGACAGAAACTGGGTTTTGATCAACATCTTACACCATACACCAAAAAGCTTCATGAATTAACAACCTTAATCTAAGAGGCCACATTAGAAAAACATAAGTATCATATTTATGATTTTGGAAACAATTCGTGCTGAAACATGATCATTGGCATATTTAAATATGTAAAGCTAAAAAGCTTTTGAACAAAGAAATTCAGTTGACTAGAATAATAAACCTTTGGGAGGAGGAATCTTCATATCAAATAGTCCTGTTAAAGGTCTAATGTCCAAGAATATAGGGAATTCATTTTATTTATATATAAAAAGCCATTCTCCAATAAGATACGTGATCAACAGATATGAAGTTTTTTAAAAAAATAACATACAAATGGTTAACAACCACACAAAAATGCTCTAACTCACTAGTGGTAATGGCAGCTGGGTTGCTCAATAGATATGGCCCTAGTCCTCAAGTCAATAAGACCTGAGATCAAATTACCTTCAGACACTAACTAGCTCTTTGATCCTGGACAATAACTTCTGCCTCAGTTTCTGCATCTGTAAAATGGGAAATATAAGAATCCAGTTCCCAGTGTTTTTGTGGAGACCAAATGAAATGGTAATTGTGAAATGTATCTAAGAGCTGAGTGGCTGGCATGTGGTAATGTTAGTTATTATTACTACTATTAAATGTACATTTTAAAAAATCTTGAGATTTCACCACTCTTGACAAACATGATTAAATTTGAAAATAATCATTAATCAAGGAACTCAGGAAAGTCACATTAAAACAGTAGATGTGAATTGATCCAAACTTTCTGAAAGATAATTTGGAACTATGCTAGAAAGATGAAGTGTTTGACCTTAGTGATACCACTATATTATTAAGAAAATTGTTGTTTCTTATGGTTCATTACCATGTAAATATATTTATATTCATATATGACAGTTTGTCTAGCCTTCCCTAATTAAGATGAAATCAATCTGATTTCAAGTTTCTGGTTACTTAAAAAATGCTGCTATAAATATTTTGTTATATATGGAAATTTTACCGCTTAGAATTTATTGATGCACATTCCTTAAGTGGTAAGGACACAAAGAAAGATAAAAACTATCCCATACCCTTGAGTTCAAGCTGAGGGAGATGAAGCAGGGACAAGAATTAAGGGAGCAGGGAGCTCTCGTACTACAGAAGCAAAATACCTTCAGACATGATCAATGACTTTGTCGCATAAGAATTAAAGGACAGGTAATGAAAAATGATATTAAAAAAGAAAAACAATTAAAAAATAAAATTGAAATAAGTAGCATCTATTGTAATCGCTTGATTATTAGCCTAATAAACCTGTCAAAAAAGGAAATAAAGTGAGTTTGACAAACTTGATTTTTATAAAGCAGTGCTGGCTTTTATCAGTTTTCTGAGACACTCCTATGAAAATATCACTTTTCCTCCTCCTGTAAGTTTCACATAAATAAAAAGGGGTTGACTTGGAGTACAAGGACCTGTATTCAAATCCTGGTTCTGCCAGTTACTGTCTCTTGAATAAGCCCAGCTCCAAGCCTGGAATTTTATGATTCCATGCTACCAAGTAAGATAGATGCTTGTAGTTGGCTAAGTCAAATACAAACTGAGGGCAATTATTCATGTTTATACCATAACCCTACTTACCTTGAGTTTCAGTTATCTCAACTATTTTAACTCTGTACTAATTTGAAGATAATTCTATTTGATGCAGGAAAAATAAGGAGTTGAGTAGTTCTGCTCTGATAATTTCCACATCCAAGCGAAAATAGGATTCCTGTTTCTACATTGAACTTTCTATTGTGTCTAACATTGTGTCTTTTTCATTTTTTTCCAATTAACAAAAAATTACTTTCTCTTTTTCTTTTTCAGTTACTTATTTCCCTCCTAATTCTAATAGTGGTTTTATTTGTATGCAACTTTTTAATTTTTTCGTAATAAACTTTTATCTTCCATGATTTTCTCTATTCTGTTTTTAGGCAGGAACTCTTATCATTGTTAAAGATCTTTTTCCTTGCTTCTCTAAAGCAATACCCTAAAGGATTTTTTAAAAATACCCAAATCTTGTACCCATACATGATATGCAATATTGGTCTAAACCTAATTCTTGCTAGTCAACTTTCTAGTTGGCCTGGCAGGGTTTGTCAAATAGTCTTTCATCTAGCAACTGGGGTTTTGAGATTTGTCCATCACTATGTTACTTTATTTTCTTCCATGTATTTTAGACCTACTAATCACTTCATTGATCACACCTTTTATTATTAAATCATTATCAAATAGTTTTGATAACTGTACCTTTGCAGGGCCAGATTCTTTTCCCCTTTTTGTCCCCCAGCCCCATTATTTCCCTTAAGATTCCTGAATTTTTGTACTCCCAGTCCCTCTAGCTCTACAAACTAACCCTTTGGCCAAATCAACAAGCATTGAGTAACTGCTATGCGTCATTAACTGTGCTTTACATGGCAGATATGAAGCTAAAAATAGATCTTGATTTCAAGGAACTCATAGCCAATTGGAAGAGATGACATAACAACTGTGTATAAATAAGATATATACAGGATAAATTTAACTCCTTTGTAATCCAATACATTTTATGCATTTAAACATATTCTGAAAAGAGGCTCATATGACTGCCAAAAACTTCCAAAAGGGTTCCATCATACAAGTTAAGAAACCTCACATTATCATTTGCAAAAAAGCAATTATTTCCTTTGTTTATTTCCTTAATTTCTTTTTCATGTCTTGTGGTTATAACTAGCATTTTAGCACTGTATCAAATAGAGGTGATGATGATGTACTTTATCCATGATCTTATTAGAACTTTCTCTCTGTCATTATATAGAATGCTGGTTTTTGGTTTTAGACAGATATTATTTATATTAAGGAAAGGTTCACTTATTCATTTCTAGGATCTTAGTTATAACTACTCCATATCTTGACAAAAAGCCTTTTCTACATTTCTATTCATATGATTTTTGTTATATGTTACATATCTTATTGATAGTTTTTACAATATTGAACAAATCCCATATTTCTGGTATAAATCCAGCCTACATGACCACAGCTATCCTCTCTCCCAACTTCACCCCACCCCCCAATAGCCACAGCCCTCCTACTCTCCACAAAAATTCAATTAAGGTGTTTTCAGAGATGAGATGAGCAAGATTCCAAGGATCAATCTATCCATGTCACATGTGGGCCAGCTGTTCTATTATAAGACAGCTATTCACCTATATTACATAAAAGGCTGTCAAGGTCAAATAGGCCACAGTTCTTTTGCACTAATGTACAAAATCACGCACACTCTTCTGTAAAGAGTACCATCTTTTTAGGCTTGGAAAATTTCCCAACTTTAAACCTGATATAGAATGCCTGTAATTCTTACATGACATGCAGTGTTCTTTTTGAACTTACTGCAATTCGATGACTCATAGTACTGATAGGCTCAGAAGGATAGAAACCTAGAGACCATCTAATTCAAACCCCTCAATTTAGAGTTGAGCAGTCATTAAGGTAGTATTTGAGACAGAATTTGAACTCAGGAATTACAACTCTAGGACCAAATGTATCCAAATGTTCCCCAAATGTTTGCTTTTTCCATTAGGCCTAAACTGGTTTTTAACATATTATTTTCTTCAGTATTATTTTGTATTTCTTTCACTAAGCTGTTGGTTTTCATGATTTTTCTGCATCACTCTCATTTCTCCTCCCAATTTTTCCTCCATTTCCCTTAATTGCTTTTCAAACTTTTTTGAGCTCATCCATAGCCTGAGCCCATTTTCTATTTCTCTTGGAGGTTTTGGGATATGGAAGCTTCAATTTTGTCATCATCTGAGTATGTGTTTTGATCTTCCATGGAACTAAAGTAATTCTCTATGGTCAGATTCTTCTTTTTCTGTTGTTTATTCATTTCCTCAGCCCAAGACCAATTTGCAGCACTTCCAAGGATTTGGGTTTTTTTTTTGTGGGGGGACACTCCACTGGGACCTTTATTTCTCCAAGGTCTTATGTTCTCTTGCCTGTGCTTTTTTTTTTAATACAATTTAGGAAAAGCTCATTGCTTTTCTCCAGCTATATTTATTGAGCATACCCAATGAACAATTTGAATTGACAGGCCCCTTAAAACATTTTTACTCTTTCTCACTAAGTGCTTACCAAAGATAACTTTAAAAATAATAAATAGGAAAGAAGCAAGTATTACATTTAATGGCTAGCCTAAGTAGTGGCACTTAAAAGTGGAGCAAGAAAAGAGAAATGAGATGAAAAGATTTGTTGGAGTTCTGCAATTATCTGGGAACTAGATCTGAGAGATCAAGATGCTATTTTGTGCACTGCCATGGTGATGCCATCATGTTTCTGGATCATTATATTCCCATTGCCTGATTCCAGACAGACTACAGGAATGTCTGTTGGGTCAGAGGTTAATTTGGCTGCTTGTTGGGCTAGGACAGAGATCACCCCGGCATGTTCATCTGACAGGGTTCCACGGCAGCCCAGGTTCAGTCCCTGCGAGTCCATGCACAGGCCGCCGACGATGGATGGGTTCTTCATCGTGTCCTCGAGGTGCTGCTCCAGGGCTGCCTCCATCTCAGGCCGGTCAGCAGATGGAGTGCAGGCGGCACACTGGGCTTCGCACCATGTGACCGCCCCCTTTGGGGCTCGTATTGCAATCCTTGCCTGTGCTTTGATGTGTAGATGATCCTCCTCCGTTTCCCTCTTCCCTGGAGCTGTGAGGAGGGCTCCTGCTTGGCTACTTAGTATGGAAGCCCAAACTGCAACCTGAATCTGAGTGTGGGCTAGCTGCAGAGTCCTACCCCAAGGGAGAGCAGGGAAAGTTCTGGTTCTTGGGGTGTTTTTTTTTTAGGTTTTTACAAGGCAATGGGGTTAAATGGCTTGCCCAAGGCCACACAGCTACGTAATTATTAAGTGTCTCAGGCCAGATTTGAACTCAGGTACTCCTGACTCCAGGGCTGGTGCTCTATCCACTGTGCCAGCTAGCTGCCCTGAACAGAGAAATTTCTGCAGTTTTCCCTGACGCCTTTATTGTTTGTGGGCTTTGCTAATACAGGCTCATTTCTCCAGACTCATTGCAGATTCTGCGGCCAGTGCTCCTCTCTCCACACTCATTCTGGTGTAGCAGAATTATCTCCCTGCCCCTTCAAGCTGTTCCCAGGTTGTGCTGCGACCAGGTTTTTTCCAACCTCCAGTCTCAGTAAAATATACCTTTCTCGCGAACCTCCAAGTTATCTTGGACTGGGAAAATGTTTCACTCAGTCTTTCTGTGGGTTCTGCCCCTCTAAATTTTGGCTAGTCATAATTTGTTGGCTTTAGCAGTTTTGGGGGGGAGGAGTTCCTGGGAAATGCTGCCTTTACGCTGCCATCTTCCACATTTATTTCTAAATCTCACTTTCCCTCTAACCTCACCCCATTGAGAATTTCCTCAAACTAAAGGTTAGAAAAAGTAGATTGGGGCAGCTAGGTGGTACAGTGGATAGGGCACCACCCTGGAGTCAGGAGGTTTTGAGTTCAAATCCAGTCTCAGACACAAAAATGATTACCAAGCTGTCTGACCTTGAGCAAGTCACTTAACCCCACTGCCTTGCAAAAACTAAGAAAAAAAAGTAGATTAAAAAAAACCCCACTGTACACATTATTGGATTTGACAGCATATATGAAATTTCCCATCTCATATATGGTCATTGCAGTGAATCAAGCAAGGAATAATGATGACTGAACTAAGACTGGGAAAAGACAAAAGGAGCCAGATAGAAGAGATGTTATGAAGACAGAAGCAGTAAGATTTGAAAACTAATAGTCTAGGGAGACTGGAGGAAAGGTAGTGTCTCCAAAAGATCTAGGAAAATTTGGAAGGCTGGTAGGTTTTAGGGGGAAAAAATGTTTTCATGTTGAGATGTCTCTCTAACATCTAGTTTTAGATATTCAATAGGTTAATATGTGACAGGGACTGAAGCTCTGGGGGAGAAGGGGAATTGAATATGAAGATGTGAGTCATCTGCATAGAGATCTGTGAAGCTCAATGGGGAAATAACCTAAATAAAGTTAAATGATCAACAGAAGAATCAATAAAAGAGACTGACAGTTATGTTATAGATATGGCAGTGAATTTCTTTAATCATAGAAAAGCAAGGCAGCTTTATAAACAATAAAATAAAATACATATAAACAAAATATTCTAAACATCTAATTCTCTGGAAAACACATTTCATAATATAAGTGATATATACTTCTTTCCACTTGTGGTGCCAATTTTCATTTGGGACACCTAGAAATAAAGAGTAATCAATCAAAAACACAAATTCAAATGGTATCTAAATAATATAGATTAGTCTGATGGATTATCAGGAAAGCCCTTCAGATGTACAAAAGCCAAGACAACTATATAGGCCAAAACAAAAATCAGTGACAGTCTTATAAGAGGAAAACAGTTATACAAAGGACACTTTAGATATGCAAAGGATATTCTCACTTGATTTGCCTCAGTGACGTGGCAGTTTTCATGGGCTGGTGGTAAATATTCAACAGAGTTCTTTTTCAGAATGAGCAGTCTTCTCACCCTCTCTCTAAGTGCCTTTCAAGTCATAAGCCAGGGAAACATAAGGGACCTACCAATCAGAACTACTTTAGCCTCAACAGCTTAGCTTTAGCCAAAAAAGAAATCTAAAGAAACATGGTGTATAATAAAAGGCATTGGTGGCTAGATAGTGATAACTAATACTGGGTTCCTAGTATTCATTTACTTAAGCTGTAGATGTGAAAAACAGGATTCTTAAAGAATTTGACATTAAAAATATTAAAAGTTAAATTATATTTTGGCAATAATTACAATGACAATTATTAATATTAAAATGTACCTCAAATAACAAAAATGTAATTTCAACCCATTCTTAAATATTGCTACTAAGCTTGATCATTTAAAGTGTGCAATAATCAGCAAATTGAAAGCTTTTCATATGCCATTCAGTGACCAATTTCATTAGAGAAAAGTTTTAATTCACAAAAATATATATTGTGCTATATAGCATACACAAATATCCATTAATGTTTAAGATGGTTAAGTGGCTTGCCCAAGACCACACAGCTAGGTAATTATTAAGTGTCTAAAACTGGATTTGAACCCAGGTACTCCTGACTCCAGGACCAGTGCTTTATCCACTGCGCCACCTAGCCGCCCCCAATTTTTAAGATTTTATAGTAACTACTAAGCATCAATGGGTCCATATAAGGAAATAATGAATTATAATTGTAATCAAAGTCTATTTTTCCTAATTTTCACCTTTTAATTTGAAGTTTTTGCCTATATTATAATAGTAAAAAAGAATCAATTCAAGCTATGGGAAGGTTGAACATCCTCCTTCTTCAAGACGATAAATTCTTGCTTTATGGGTTTTTAACATGGACATAGTTTTCTCTGTCAAAATAACCAGACAACTCTATACAAAGCTAGCTGATAATGTTTATTTATCCTGTCAGTAGCCTAGAGTCAATAAGGCAAAGTTATGACAAAAGAAACTGAGGAAGATACATATCAACTATATCAACTATAAGAACATAAAACTAGCGAAAACAGAGTCAATTATCTCAATGGTAAATAGAGTTCATAAAAAAAAGTAGTTTGGGATGCCAAAAAACATGGAGCCATACCTTAGAAAGCTTGGATTTTACTTGCCACAGCATGGAGGAGAGATCATTGGCTGTGAAATTTCAAAAGTCCTCACAATATCCTGGTAGAAAAAAAATGAACATGAAAATTCCATTCAACTTCAAACCAATGTAGAAAGTCAAGATTTAGTAAACTGAGGACATGAGCTTTACCTTCCAGTCTTGATAACTCAGTGATATAATATCTTGATGTCTGATTTGGGTACTTTGTTGTTCACTTTCCTCATTACCCTGGGTAATGGGCTCTGTGAGAAAGAGAATAATTTCATGAGTGATCAAATCAGAAGAGTATTTCACCAATAATAGGATTGTAAACTTTAAAAGCATTTGTTAGTGATTTAAGTACTTACATGTACTTAACAATTCAATCCAAAGGCATGTGACATGCCAACATATTCTCAATTTATTATAATTAACTTGAAGAAACTAGATGGGGCATTGGATAGAGTTATCAGTCCTGAAGTCAAGAGGATCCTAATTCCAATCTGGCCTCAGACATGTACTAGGCAACGTGACCCTGAGCAAGTCCCTTAATCCTCTTCCCCCCACCACCCCCATAACAATATAAATTCAATTCCTTTTATGTTCAACAGTAATTGAGCATTAGGTAAACAATTTCCCCCCCTACAAACATGCTGAGTGCCTATAGAATGCATGTCATGGTAATTCAAAATGCACTAAGGATGAAACTAAGGAAGGAAAGACACCTTCCCTGATGTTGAAGAATTTATAATATAGTTGAATAAAACAGAAAATTTCACGGCAGCATATAAATACAATCAAGAACATCTATCACGAGGCACATATGTGTGATAATTAAAAGAACATTAAACAAAGCAAGAGTAATCAGGGTACTTTTCTTGAGAAAAATGAGCTTGAAGTTACTTATAGGAAATAATGACTATGGATTAATAAAATGAAGCAGAATTCCAAGTGAAGAAAATGGCTTAAGCAAAACCATTAATCCAAAAATTATCAACACCGCCTAAAGGGGACCAGAATGGAACAAAAGAACTATTTTGAGCAGTCATCAGCTT